>NW_013667792.1:111145-131450 GCF_000517525.1 Limulus polyphemus | reverse complement strand
AAACCCGGATTCTAGCGTTGTAAGTCCGCAGACATACCGCTGTATCACTGGGTGCCAGGTGGTAAGTATAAGTAAGAGAGAAAAATATAAATCAACAAGACTGATATTTTAAATGGTTTATTTGCTTAGATGTTACTGATTTGTGGAACAGACCACCTTTTTGTTATAGCTGAAAATAACAAACACATAACAGAATATTTTAAAGGATAAAATCTATTCCTAAAGATTGGCTGTAAATTCAATTTTACAACCAAAAACACTTTGCTAGAACAATATAATTACAGAAGAAATTTATGAAACTTGTTAACTCCACTAATACGTTGACATATTTTAATATTTACCATCAGTGTAAAAATACTCCATTTCTTTGTTAAATGAATATAAACCATTTAATTTAACTTCATTTTATAAAAATGTTATATATAAAGCTATATGGGGAGGAAAAACAAAGTATTGTTGGAACGTTATTCTTTCGTTGGCGGGGTTTTAAAACATTATTCAGTGAAAACAATTCAAAGTCCTGTCCACTTAAATTATAACAAATTTCTCTTTTGTCGTTTCTAAAACCCTGAACACTTGTACACTATCATAAACTGTTGTAGGTTAATGTTAGAAATGATGTTAACTAACGTAAAACAAACCAATTTACTAGTACAAAGTAACCGAATAAGTGCAATATCAAACAGAGATCAAAATACTCCACGAAAACACAATGACTTCCTCAACTCTCTATCTTGAAAACTTTACACACTTCATAACTATCTCGCATTAATAATTTTGCTTTATATGTGCTAGAACGTTTTACATCACTTGCTTAGAACTTTTTTAGGCGTTCTAAGACTATCTTATTAAACGTTTTAAACTGAACACCATCATTACGACAGTTTACAGCACTGACCCCTTTCTCGATTATGGAGTCGCTTAAACAATCCTAATATAAAAATTAAACACAAGTCTTTTGGGATGTTTTCTTCTGAAGCAAGTGGTATATGGATGGGATAGCACCGTGTCTCTTGTTGTCACTGGCCATCCTGTTGATAGGAGAGTTTTAACTGGGTAGGTGGTCGTGTGAATCCATTATTGGCTCCATCCTTGATGATCCTCTGGAATTAGTCTTTACAGGAACTTTGGGATCCTCTGCAGGTTGAGGTTCTGCTGATAAGTTCTTCTCTGGAGTTACTCAGTCGACCGTTCTCTCACCCAATGTACTTTCAAAGACGGTCAGAATGTATGACCTTTGACTTAGCTTGCGTCTCCTTCTAACACTTACTTAACTTTGTAGTTTGTTCTGTCTCATGACGAGAAATGATCAGCCCATAGACCTTTTCACCTTGAATGAATTCCATTTTATCAACACTTATAGCACAGCTACGTTTGCTTTATCACAAGCCAGTTTAAGTCTTTTGTGGGTAGAGTCACATAGAACATCTTTATTCATCTCATCCAGGAGAGCTCTTCTAACCTCCAATCCCTCGTGAATTATTGGAGTATTTGGTTCCACTATTGACCAGTCACTAGATGAAGAATTATTGCTATTAACTCCTGATATGAGTAGCACACTTCTTGTTGGTATAATGATCACTGTCCTCGTTTTCACTGGACGTTGAACTATAATAATTGCAATGTATTGCACCAGAAAGTCCTTGTCATAGACTGTGATACTATCTGAACCTCCCACTCACGTCTTTGCATGAAATCAGTTCCAAATATACACTCTTCCTCGATGTCAATTATTTCCATATTGTGAGGCATGGAGAAGATTCTTACAGTAAAATTAACTTCTAGACTTTCGCTTGCTGGAACCTTAAGTTCGTTCACATTACTCCCTTGTCTTTCTTCATATATGGAGGCAATTTCCCATCTTTCATTAAGAAATTGGGTCGAATAATTATAGCTGTGTCAATCAATGTACTGTAAGGTTTTCCACCAATAAATCCACGATTTTCCACAAATAATTAACTTTTTTCTTATTTGTGGTAGATGGAAAACTTCCAGCTGAAACTCGTCTAATAAAATGAGCTAATTCCTGTCTTTTTTATGTCTGGGCAACTCTGTATGTTTCCTTTGATCTGGTTGGGTTCTTTCCCTTTGACAGCTGTTGATTCCTCACAGACTTGTCTTTTAATGGCCATATTTGCCCCATCTATGATAATCAATATTTCTGGTATCATTTGCGAGGAGTTCTTATTTCACACAGGCCTTTGCCTGCAGTTCCTGGCAATATATTCCTTCTGGTTACAATATCTATTGTTTTATGGTTTG
This sequence comes from Limulus polyphemus, assembly GCF_000517525.1. NCBI lineage: Eukaryota > Metazoa > Arthropoda > Merostomata > Xiphosura > Limulidae > Limulus > Limulus polyphemus. Next base: position 129,188 of record NW_013667792.1, on the reverse strand, counting down.
TTTCTTCTGTTCTGTTTAACTAATTATCTAACTAATACTTTCGGTTCTTCTACGCCATTGATAATAAAAATTAATTTTTCTAGACTAATATTATCATAACCTTTAGATGACGCCATTATTTGGTTATATGCAATTCTGATGATTCAATTCCATCAAAACTGTAGAGTTTCTTTTCTAAGAAATACATCTTCTTTGCTTCAGCCTGATTTTCATACCTCGTCTACTATAGGATCTATAAATTGGTAACGTGCCAACGAAAATTATTATTTAACGAGGGAAATTTCGATAAGGTAACTGAGTAAGCCTTTTCAAATCCTAAGCAAGTTCAAAGAAGGTATATTATTTCTTCCATAACATGTTCCGGAACTTTTCTCTGGATACTCCTTTCTGGTGTGGCACTCCAAACCTGTTGGATAAGGCAGCTACTAATGCTTGATAGCTTTATCAGTTTTTAGCTGGAAGGTTATTTAATGTTGTCAAAGTTGTTTCTTTTTAAATGGACAGCAGCATGGATAACTTGTTGTTCACTATTCTACTAGTTCACTCTGGAAATGATTTCAAACTGAGTCTAGCATAACACCACTGGTACCTTCCCATCATAATCCAATGGTTTCTCTATTGGCCACTGTTGAACTGGCCAACTAAAATCTGTAACTGGATTTGGTAATATCATGACTGTAGCAGTCCAGGTAGGTCCTTCAATAACAGGTGGTACAGTAGTAATATGTGTAGACCAAATACGTTTACCCATTTTCGGTTTTAATTTTTGAGCCAATGCACAAAGAGCAGTGTGGCTGGTTTAATTTTGCATTTAATAATTCGCCCTCCATTTGCTTTATTCTGTCACTGTTGTTTCTTTTCTACTTCAATAATGCTCTTTTCTACCTCGTCAATACCTTTCGGAAATTTACACTAGTTCATGCAAATGAGATATTTCGATTAAGTGTAATTTTCAGCAAGAATTCACGCAGCAAAGAATATTCCAGGTTTAATTAGTTTACCGAAGCTCAAGATAAACACTAATATTCTTGCGGGTAGAAGACGTCCTCTAACAAAAGATTAAAGTGCTAAAATGACTAGAGAAAGGTAAGTTTAAATACCTTGAACAACATTTTGCCGCCATGACAGTGGAGAAATAATCAATAATTTAGAAAAATATAGTATATTACTACAGAAGATAGGGGAACATGGTATACCACACCATGAAACTTGACATCAAATCATTTAGAACTTCTTAAGTGTTCTAGGCTTATCTTATTAAACTTTCCGATCTTAACATCATCATTACAACTGGTAGCTCCCTGGCAAAAACAAAACAAATTACAAACTCAAAAATGTATAACTTATAACATTATTTTGTGTTTTAAATATATCGTCAATGAACCTTTAACAATGACTTGATTGAAATATGGATTGCAATTTTGGTAGTAATTTCATTTTGGGAAACCACAAAAATAACTTAGTCAGTGTTAGTACAAATCCAGATTCCCTTCTAGCTTTATCAACCTTATTACATTAAAAATGAAATAAAAGATTCCATATTACCCATAGAGTTAGATTCATAGTGTGTAAGCTGTATTTTTAATGTTAGCTAAAGAGCGTAGAACGTCTAGAAAGCTCTAAGGACGTGAATGCAAATTGTTCTAGTATATTCGAAGCTAGATTATAAATATGAGATAGTTGAGAAGTGTGGAGAGTTATTTTCAAGAGAGAGAGAAAGAGTTCATTCAGTCGCGATTACCTTGTACAAGTGAGTTGACTTGTTTTACGTTAGTTAACATAACTTGTAAGTAGGCCTACAGCTAATTTACGACAGTGTACAAGTGTTCAAGATTGTGAAAACGTTAAAGGAGGAAATAAAGTAATTTATTATTGTAAAGTATATTGGATGTTGAATTATTTTAACCAAATAATTTGAAAGAACCCGCCAGTAAAAGAACAATGATACAAAAATTAATATAATGTTTTAAAGTCAAGCAGGTACTTTCACAGTGTAGGGATCAAGCTACTTGCAGCATAAAGTATTAAAAACAAAATCAACGTGGTGTGCACGAAATAAAATAAATTTATTTACAAGAACTTACAACATTATAAATATTCTACATTTTCTCACCTCTGAAAACATAAGAAAAACAATACCTTAAAGTAATACCTGCAACATGTTTATCATTCTGAAGGAGTTCAGTTGAATATTCAAAGTTTTGTTTAAACGCTTAAAGAAAGACATTTCATGGGCTAACTGGTAGTTGACTTATAAAACAAATTTCAAACCTTCAACAGGACAAGTACACTATAAATATCATTTGATATTTTTTAGACTATTTTAGTTTAAAAGTGATTTTTTTCAATAGATATCCTCAACTAAAAATGCTTCCAGAATTATAATGTTATTTTGTTTTCACTGAAAAATAAAAATAAAGCTTGGCTTTTCGAAACAAGTAGCTTTTTCTCATTAACTTTGAGCTAGCAGTACATTAAACTAGGCCAGATTCACACAGGCTTATTCTCCCTGATAGGTTAATGAATATATCGCACTAGGCTAGATTCACCTATACCTACTCTCTCGCTCTCTGTGATAATTTAATGAAAATATTACACTAGGCTAGATTCATCTAGACCTCTTTTTCTCTCTGATCGGTTAAAGGTTTTAATAATTATTTTCTTTCCACCAATAAAACATTTTAAATTGTCACCCTCACTTAAGTATAAGTTTCATTACATATGTAAAGTTGGATCCCAGAAAGGTACTTGAACTGTTGGAAAACAGTTCAGTTATTTAATTATCACTGTTTATGGAGTAGCTACACACGTAATAAAACAATGATAATAAGCTCAGTTCAAACATATGTTCATTTTGTATAAAAACTTGAAGAAAATGCAAGAATAAGGAAGTCTCAAATAAGACTTTAACTTTGTTTCCACTGTTAATAATTATAACGAACAACAATAGATATCAAACCTCTCACACAGTATAATGTTTTTCTTCCTCTCAAATGTAGCATGAAACGTAATTGTATTGTTATATGTATGTAAAATTAACCTAAAGTGCTATTTGTAGAAAATATATGAAAATAATATTGAATTTAAAAAGATGTGAAACAAAGAACTTCAGCTTTGTTATAATGCCTTTAAGACACAGTTCTATATCTATTTACATACTAAATGGACAAAATTTCTCAAAATACTCGACGTTCATCATTTCTGTAAGCATAATCATTCTAGCCCCAAATATGACCTCTATGGCCTTGCCCATGACCATGTCCACTATGACCATGACCACCATGACCATGACCTCCATGTCCATGGCCACCATGCCCATGCCCTCCATGTCCATACCCACCATGGCCGTGTCCACCATGACTTCCATGACCATGCCCTCCATGTCCATGCCCACCATGGCCGTGCCCACCATGACTTCCATGACCATGCCCTCCATGTCCACCATGCCCATGCCCATGTCCATGGCCGTGTCCACCACCATGCCCATGTCCATGGCCGTGTCCACCATGTCCATGCCCACCATGGCCACCGTAACTATGTTTATCAAATCGTCTCTGGCTTCCGACTGATCCCCATATCATCATATGGATTAGGAAAATAGCAAAGCAAACCATTTTAATATCCATACTAACGTTTGTTATCTGGAAAAGATATGCAACAATGTTATCAAAATCACAATCGTCTGAGCTTATGGAAGAAATAAATGATGGTATTTATTCAAAATAAAGAAATTATATCAAACACACGGGTTATTATCGTCTTTTATTCCTGTTTTAATAACTAGTCACGCTAGGTTTACACATTTGAAAGTAGGACCTTATATTTGTTCAAACATACCTTTAAGATTAGGAGACTAATCGAAGGTTGTTTTTTCCTTATTGTACAAAATAACTTTATCAGAGGGTCCTTTTTATATCTGGTAGATACGGAAGCGTAAGACTAGGTCGAATGACATCCTTCGTTTTAACCCAGTTATTTCGAAAGGATAACCAATTCCTTGTACTTTATTTTCTTTGAAAAAAAAATCAAACTTATAACTTTGAGAAAATTAACGCAGTGCAAACTGAACTAAAAATAAAGTTCACAAATGTACAGATGTCATCGCCTTCATTCATAAAACACCAAGATAGTTTAATAAAATATCTAATTAAGTAACAATTGATCTTTCTCTAAATGTTTAACTGTAATAAGGTTTTTAATAAATGAAATATAACTTGTCAACAAATTCAACCAATGTTTTAATTACATCGCCTTAGGTAGTTGTAGGGCACTAAACCCACTAGATAATATATGTATCTAGTTTATTTTTCTCTTGAGATTGTAACACGTTGCTCCCATATTTAACTTTCTAGCAGTTTTGTCGGTGTTTCTTGACACGTGCAGGTTACCCTTAAATTCCATCTGCAACGCATTCACTAGTTCGATAGGCGTGAGGAGGTTTGTCTTATTCTGAATGTATATAGTTAACTCAATTCTGGCAGGGATTATGTTGAAAAATTGCATTTGAATTCTTCACGGGAACTAATAAAGTTTAGAGACGGTATGAATGGATGACGAAGCAAACTTATTACAAATTTAATACAGGTAACAAATGTACAATGTTTTGACAAGGTTTTGTCCTGCTCGGGTATTATCGATGTGAATCTCGTTATTGAACTGAAAATATAGGTAGAAGTTCATATCTAAAGGAGAACAGACCACCATCTTTTAGGCAGTGTGATAACAGACTAGCATCTTCTTCGCAGTAGAAGAACGGATTAGCATGTTCTTGACAGTAGGACACCATCATCATCTTGGCAACAGAATAGACAAGCATGATCTTTACAGTAAGATAACAGACCAGCATTATCTTGGCAGTGGAACAGACTAACGTCCTCGTGGGAGTAGAACAGACTAGCAATATCTTGACAGTACAACAGACTAGCATGTTCATGACAGTAAGAGAACAGAACAGCATTATCTTGGCAATAGAACAAACTAGCATCTTCTTGACAGTAGAACAGACCAGCATCTTCATGGGAATAGAACAGACTAGTATCATCTTGGCAGTAGAACAGATTAGTATCATCTTGACAGTAGAACATACTAGCATTCTCTTGGCAGCAGAACAGATTAGCATCATCTTGGCAATAGAACAAACTAGCATTTTTTTTTGGAAGTAAGAGAACAGACCAGCATTATCTTGACAGTAGAACAGACTAGCGTTGTTTTGAGAGTAGGAGAACAGATTAGCGTCTTCTTGATAGTAGGAAAACAGACTAACATCTTCTTGGGATTGGGAGAACAGACCAGCATCATCTTAGCAGTAGAATAGACTAGCATAATTTTGACAGTAGAACAGATTAGCAGCATCTTGGCAACAGAACAGACTAGCATGATCTATACAGTAAGAGAACAGATTAGCATCATTTTGGCAATAGAACAGACTAGCATCATCTTGACAGTAGAACAGACTAGCATCATCTTAGCAGTAGAATAGACCAACATAATTTTCTAGGCAGTGGGAGAACAAAGAGGCGTCTTCTTAGGAGTAGGGAAACAGACCAGTATCATCTTGGTAGTAGAACAGACCAGCATCTTCTTGGAAGTAGAAGAACATATTAGCATAATCTTGGCAGTAGACCAGACTAGCATCATCTTGGCAGTATGATAACAAACTACCATCATCTTGGCAGTATGATAACAGACTAGCATCATCTCGGCAGTATGATAACAAACTAGCGTCATTTTGGCAGAAAGAGAACAGACTAGCATCACGGCAGTATGATAACAAACTAGCATCATCTTGGCAGTATGATAACAAACTAGCGTCATCTCGGCAGTATGATAACAAACTAGCATCAGCTTGGCAGTATGATAACAAACTAGCATCATTTTGGCAGTATGATAACAAACTAGCGTCATCTTGGCAGTATGATAACAAACTAGCATCATCTCGGCAGTATGATAACAAACTAGCATCATCTTGGCAATTTCTTTTGTACAGCCCACGTCCGACTCTAACTGTACAGTTCACAAGAGAAATTAATCAGGCAGGTTTCTATTAAGGAACCGGCAGTACTATATATCAAGACACACGATAATGTGTTGTGCGGCCAAAATAAGGTTATTAATAGGAGTGACAGTTCAGCAATTTTCCACTTTCTGTAGCTCAGACTGTGGTAATCCAAACTATCACATACCAAATTTCTAGTCATTCCATTCAGAAATACATCTGATATAATATCTCCAATTTTGATTAAAGCTCTTCCATTTTTTTTTCTTCGCACCAAAAGTAGGGAAATATTATTTGTTAGAAAAACATACTTTACTTTTATGCATTTTTGAAAATTTGGTACACTGATAGATCCTTTCAACCCACAATTAGGAGTCTCATGCCCCAGGTCTGAAGACTTATAATGCTAAAAACCAGGTTTCAATACCCATGGTGGGCACAGATAGCCCATTGTGGAGATTTGCGCTTAACAACAGACAAAAAAAAGAAATTTAAGGGTTCTTTCACTAGTAACAGAAAAAACTATGTTGCTTGGAATGTATTCCATTTTTTCGAAGATTCAAGGTTTAGATATGTGTGTGTGTGTTTTCTATAGCAAAGCTACATCGGGCTATCTGCTGTGTCAACCGAGTGGATATGAACCCCTGATTTTAGCTGTCCCACCGAGAAACCTAGGTTTAGATATTCAGCCAAAATAAGTTTTAAATATACATTACCTCTTTTCTAATTATTATGAGCTGGGAGGGGGTGGGTGCAGCTCCTCATCTTTAAAATAATGTTTAAAGATAAAATTTTAAGTTTGTTTGTAATTAATCACAAAGCTACATAATGGGCTATCTGTGCTCTGCTCACAACGGGTATCGAAACCCAGATTCTAGCGTCGTAAGTCCGCAGACATACCGCTGTGCAAAATTTTAAGTAAAGAGTAAAATTGTTACAAACTGTGAATGAAAATAACTCCTACCTCTAATTTTTAAAAATTGAAGATTTCCCCCAGTTTCTAGTTATATAAATTATACATGATGTATAACGTGGTCCGAATTTGATTACGAGTACGTAGTGTTGTTTGTTTTGAATTTCTCGTAAAGCTACTCGAGAACTATTGGCGCTAGCCGTCCCTAATTTTGCTGTCATAGACTTGAGGAAAGGAAGCTAGTCAACACCACCAACCGCCAACTCTTGATTTGCTTTAATCGAATAGTGGGGTTGACTGGCACACTATAACGCCCCCATAGATGAACGGCAAGCATGTACGTGAATTGTATTTGAACCCGCAACACCCAGGTTGCGAGTCGAGTGCCCTAACGATCAAGCTATGGCAGGCCTAGCTGTGCCCATCATTAGTTCATGTTATACTATACCTAAGTATATTAAACGAAGTGATTGGTTTTGTGACACTTATGTAATGGACAGTAAAAGAGGTAACTGAGTCTTTATGCACCACAGTTATTCTGATTTCCGACTTGCTAATTTTAGTTGTTTCTGTGTAGTACCATTTTATTCACTTTACTATTCATTAAAACAAAATTGCAAATTTATACAAAAAATTATTTTAACGAATATTTGTGAATATGCATTGTTAGGTAATTGAAATTTAAAATTACTTAGACGCGTCCAAACCTTGATTTAGATAACGCACCTGTGTGTTTTCATTTTTTTACCGAGTACATTTAAATATTCACCTTTTTTTTATCCTCTTCTTGAGATAATACAGTTTTTTTTGTCATTTTTAGCGCAAAGCTACAAAATAGGCTATCTGCGCTCTGTCCACCGCGAGGAATCGGAAACCGGATTTTAATTATTAATTTTAATCTGAGGGAATCAATACCGGGCATACTAACATAACTGAGGAGACCAGGACCGGGAATCAGTACTAGCACAACGTTCCCGTAGTGAATGAATCATATGTTAAATTGTTTTGTTCTCTCGAGTTATGAAAAATATTTTTTTTTAAACTTAAGTTGTTATCAGTATGTAGATGGCAGCTAACCAACACATAATAATTTACATTGTTTTCCTTTCGTCAAGAGCAAGATTGTAACTAATAACGAAATTCTTCAAATAACCAAACTGTTGTAAGAACTAATGTTAGATTTCGTTTGATGTTTTCCCTTCAAGGGATTATTTAATGCGATAAAATTACCCAATGTAATATATTACTCGGTGAAAAATATACGCAAGTAGTCGATGCTTCGTAGGAGATTTTGGTTTGCTAGCAAATTTGTTTACCTGTTACTTTCTATGCTGCTTATTTTCTTTTGGTTAATATTATCGTAATCAGCCGCACACAAACAGTTCTCTGTAGAGAAGGATGTGGCAGTAAAAACAAAAAAAGCCAATTATTTGGTGGATCTTATTTTGTAGACTTTCTTATTTTATTGTTGACATATGGACTCAACAAATACTTATTAGTTTCTGTATCATTAAAAGGCCTGGCATGGCTAGATGGTTAGGGCTACTGACTCGAAATCTGCAGGTCGCGGGTTTGGATCCCCGTCACCGAACATACTCGCCCTTTCAGCCTTGGGAGCGTTATAATGTGATGGTCAATCCCACTATTTATTGGTAACAGTGTAGCCCAAGAGTTGGCGGTGGTTGGATTTGACTAACTGCCTTTCCTCTATTTTATCATTGCTAAAATAGTGACGGCTAGCGCAGATATAGCTCGTATAGCTTTGCGCGAAATTCAAAACAAATCAAGTTTCCTTAAACACCAAGAGGAGAATACGTCACAAGACACTTCTGAATATATGCCTAAATGTGAATAAAACATATGTACACTTGGTTCAAATCTTTTGAAGAAAGTAACGATTTCGAACGTAAATTATTTAGAGCAAATTCTAAGATAGAAAAATAAAATAGTTTTAATACAATTTTGTGCGGATGTGTATGTTGTAGAGTATAAAGTTTAATTTTTACAAACTTGCCACCAGTAAAATCTTGAAAGATAAAAGAACAAAATTATTTAGAAACCACGCAGAGTTCATACATATTATGACGTATAGCCGTACAAAATGTACAATAAAAACATATATACAGTTTTATTGTAAGTTTTCGAAAGACGAAGGTCAAAAATAGGATATTTTGTGTATTAAAGTTTATTGTAGCGTGACAAATCTCACATTTTTTTACAGGAAATGATTGTGATCCATTGCGGATGTGTGTCTTGCCATATCTACTGAGAAGCTCTTTATGATTGTCCTTTAATGCGCATGTGCAAAGGTAGAAAATGTCTCGCGATGCGGGTTGGATTCACCAAATGATATCAGACTCTTATAGGAGAACCTTCATTTCAAATGCTATCCAGTTTTAGGGATATGTTCCTGAAAGAAGTCACTAAATAGAGCTGATCATAAAAGATAGGAAAAGGGACCCACTCACAGGCAAAAGAAGAAGAGGAATTTCATTCTGCGAAAATTATTCGAAAAGTAAGGAACAATATCTATTTCTCCCTCTATGACAGTATTTAAAGTTTTACTACAATTTTCGGCAGAACATTTTATAACTTTGAAATACAAGCAAAACAATTAGTATGTAATGTGCTTTCTTTCTCCCGTAACTTAATGACTTATATCTAATGCAAATAAGGTTAATGCAGTGATATTATAAAGCCGAGTGAAATTCAATGTGAGCTAATTTTGAAATATTGACCTGAGAGAAAGTGGTCAGTCAACAGTACACGTCGACCCAAGGGGGTTGTCCGACATTTTGAATCAAATAGCAGTGTTGAATATCACTTTTAAAACGCATAAAAAGCTGAAAGTGCTAATTTAGCAGTAAAAGACTAGAGGGAAGAAAGACAGTCATCACCACCCACCGCCAACTCTTGGGCTACTCTTTTTACCAACAAATAGTGGGATTGAACGTCACATTATAACACACCCACGACTGAAAGGTCGAGCATGTTTGGTGGGACGGGGATTCGAACCTAACCACCTGGCCATGCTGGGCATGTTTAGCAGAATACACGTGCGCTGCTATTTAATAGAACATTTTGAGAGCAGCTTGTTAAAGTGATTTTCAAAATTTAGCAAATAAAACTAATCTAATCCTTACATACGTTTAATCTAGACTAAACAACGTATGGAATGCCCAATACATGACCAGAATATAAAAAAATGTCAGTTGTTTATTAATAAGTTAAACAGTACGTTTGCTTAATTGTAGTCAACGATATTACTAATCTCCAACCCCATCTCAAACAATATCCTCAGTAACTTTCAAAACTTTGTCTGTAAATAAGGCACTGGTTTAAATGTACAGTAGATGGCGTAAGGGGGTAAAATGTATAGCAAGATGTGCGGAAGTAGCTTTGATTTAATTAATCGTATTAGTATATGTATTATTTCTGTGTTTAATCTTTCAGAAATAATTTTCTTGTGCAAAATGTTTATGCACTTTTCTTTAAAAGAGTAGCATCAAAACGTTTTGATTATATATATTGCAAAAGCTATACAAAGTAAATGAATTTATTTGCGAAATAACTTAAATTAACAGTGTTAATTTCTCATCCAACTTGTACAGTTTTGAAATGCTATTCTGCTTTTTTATGGTGAGTTAATGTTTAGATCTATATGTGTTTTTCTAGTAAAAACGTTAGTGTAATTTGGTCTCGTAGTTACAGCGCTCGACTCCTAACCTGCATGTCGCGAGTTCTAATCCCGTCACCGAACATGCTAACCTTTTTAGTCGTGGAGGCGTTATAATATGATGGTCACTCCCACTTTTCGTTGTTAAATGAGTAGTCTAAGAGTTAGTGGTATTGACTAACATCTTTCATTCCAGTCTATCGTTTCTAAACTAGGAATGGCTAACGCAGGTAGCCCCCGAGCAGCTTCCCGCTAAGTTTAAAAGACAAACAGTCAAATTAAGTTAACCTCGACCTTTGAATGAATTTCAAGAATTATTGTAGATAAATCTGTTTATGACTGAAAATCCTACAGAACATTAGGGATGCAACAAACACTGTAGTCATTTTATTTCTATATACACTTGATACAACGTTTTTTTTTTTTAATGATTAGATTTACCCTAACCTTAATGAAGAACCATTGTGCAGAATTATTGTATTCGGTAACAATTTACTTACGTATCTAAACTATTTAGCTTAGTCCAGTTTTATCACACATTTTTGAGACTAAGCAGAGTACATATATATATATCGAGATTTACAATTACAATAAATTAAAGAAGTTAATATTAAAATTGGGTAAACTTTTGAAACGATTTGTCGAGGAAGCAGATGAAAATAATCATGCTCAACAACTGATGATGATGTAAATTAACTCAGACTATTGGAGAAAAATACAAGGCAATGTGTCACACTTGGAGTTTGGTCTATATATATCTGAACCGAAAATTTCAACACATGCAGAACAATAAAAAACAAAATATTTCCATTGAAAAACAAGAAATATAAAAAGTACGGGGAAGACAGAAGAGTTGAACATTTATGTCTGCTCCCGAAACTTCCAATACAGATATCAATGATTAAATCCCATCAGGATTCATCTGACAACAGGAAGAATATTGTACAATTTTAAACTGGATGTACTAAGATATTACCAACTCAGTTAAACAGGGCATAAGTTAATGTATGTAATTCTATGTTATATTCTAAACCAAAAAGTTACTGTCTGAGAGTGAATTTCACATTCAATGAATGTAGAACGTTTGGTGTACGGTAATATTCTTTCCTATTTTATTTCCAAGTACAGCCCCCCCCCCCCCACAGTGGGATAGCGGTAAGTTTACGGGCTTATAAAGCAAAACTCCGAGGTTTGATTCCCCGCAGTGGTCACAGCAGATAACCTAAAGGGGCTTTGCTCCAAGACAAACAAACATACAATCAAAGTACAAGTTAGATGTATGGCAAACTTCTCATAAGTTTATTTTTAGAAGCGGTTCAGGTGCTTTGTCGTGTGCTCCTAGGTAATACTCATGATTATAACTTTCCGTATAAGGACATAATGCATGCTGACGTAATCTGAATGATCCGCTAACTCGTCGAGCGTATGATTTGCTGTTACAAGACATGTACAGTTATATCACAAGTTTATTTGCTAACGTTTGAATGCAGTAACGTCAAATATCCCTTTATTATACTGACTATAAAGTTATTTATTACTCCAGCTTTAACTGTGTATATGATGCTCTTATGTAGGTATGAGATGTTGAACGCGGAAGTAGCAACGCCCGTATGCTGGTTTTTCCAAGAGGTTTCGTTAACAGACTGAGCTCTCATATTGGCTTCCCGATTGAGAGAAAAGCTATTTTCTTTTCTCTAAACTAAATTAACATAACTTTCAAGTGGATTCTAACCATGCAATTCTCACTACTGCTATCATTAATGTTTGCTACAACAACCTGGAACGTTTTAAATATAAACACAGAAGTCTCAACCATTTCTCTGTTTACAGTTCAATATGATTTCAAGTCTTATTACGCTTCCTTAATCTAATGTTCTTGGTAGTTTCTATGTGCATATAGAAAACACTTGGGACGCTGAAAATCAAGGCTCTTTCTTTGTTACATTTCCAATTACATTCTATTGCAAAAACCAATAAATTTACATTATAATTTGAACTTAATTTTATGCATTTTATACAATGTAGGATTGAATGATCAAATTTTCTTTTTCAGCTTAATATGAGGCCTTATCCAAATTATTGAGGATTTAAAAAAGTACAACTTTATATCACTTTGTTCTCCCATGGGTCAGCGGTAAGTTTATAGACGTACGACGCTAAAATACGGGGTTCGATTACCCGCGGTGGACAGAGCGCAGATAGACCGTTGTGTATCTTTGTGATAGAATAACAGTTATCTCATTTTGGTTTGCTTTAAGGAGAGTAATCTTATTGCCATCTTGCGGTTGTAACAGATATTAATAGTTTTTCAAATATATTGTTTACAGTTAACGTTTGGTTTTGTCTTATATAAATCAAAATCCGAAACCACGTCAGCGTTTAAAGAACGTTACGAAATAATAGAATGAGATATATTTATCAACTAATATTATTTAGTAATTTTTTATTTTTACAATTTTTAATTAAAGTCATTCAAAAATATAAACCAATACCTTTATTTTCACTAAAGATAGATAAAGAATAATTAGGTATTTATTTCAACTGCATTCTATCAGTTTTCTTATTAGATGATTTTAACAATTTTCTTTTGTAATCTTTATTACAATTCTTGTCGTATAATTTTTTGCTTGTTTTTTTTTTTCCTTATAATTTCAAAATCAATATTTATATTCATCACTAGATAGTATCAATGCTTAGTAACCTACTTTTCACCTACTAGGAGTTTTAAGAAATCGTAATTATCCAGGTGCCGGGATGATAGGTAAAAAACAACAGGAAGTACATGAAGTAGGTCACTCTATGGGTGGTTATTTTCTGCTTATAGGGGTGTAAGAGCTGGAATGAAGATGGCATAAAAATCATAGGGTTGTCCTTTGTAAAACTAAGTAAGTAATATAAATAAACCTACAGAATATTAGAGATGAAACAAACACTGTGGTCATTTTGTTTTGATATACACTCTATACAACGTGTTTTTTTAATAATCAGATTTATCCTAACCTTAATTCAGAACTATTGTTGGAAAATAATTGTATTTTATAACAATATATTAAAATGTTATTGTTTTTCAGACTCTTTAAGTTGAACTACAGATTTATTGTTGTTGTTGCAAATAAATGTTTTAATTATACACTTTTTGTTGTGACTGGAAAATTCCAGAAGTGTGCTGTCTGGTTATGCCATTGATATTAGTGAATACTTGATGAGTCCAGAAGTATTTCATAGAAAATGTATAAAGTAAGTACACTTTAGTGATTTTAGCATTATAAATCCAAAGACTTACCGCTGTCCCACCAGGGGTCAAGAAACAAACAATGATTAATGTGTTATAAAACAAACACTTAGAACCACAGTAAAAGGTTCCTATGTTGGAAAGACGCCATTTCAGTAAAATTTATAGTGTTGCAAATTTTATTTTTATTTATGCAAACCCTAGAATTGTTAGGATTGTCTGTAAAATCATAAATATGCTACTTCATTTTTATGTGAGTGCAAGATCTATTCTTTAAGTAATAAATCAGTTTTTGAATTTAAAGCAGAAACTTTATTGATAAAGCTAGATTGAGAACCAGTACAGTTAAAATTCATAATTTCCCTTACTAATACTTGATTAAGCGCTGGCTTAATTAATTAATTATTAAAACTTCTCATCATCATGAAAATACAGATAATTGAAACTCAAATTTAAGAGTTCCGTAGATACACTCAAAAGTAAATTGTAGAAACTAAGTTTACGGGCAAGTAGACAAAAATCTAAACCTTTTAATAGAGTATTTTTACATTGTTCGCTAAGGTAAAATTACTAAAACGAAAAAATCACAATATCGGGATTTATGCCACTAAATTTTCTCACTATAATTAGTTTTATAAGCTTGACATTCTGGTTGTATTCAAGTCTGGCGATGGTTTTCAGGTTTAGATTGTCAATCAGATTGGTGAGATGATGATAGTAAATCCACGAAACTTCCTTCTTAAGTTCGAGATTGGGTGTCGTATGTTAGCTATTATTTCCGACGATATTTCGTTTTCAGTTTTTCTACCTGTAGCTTTCTTTGACAACAGCGATAAGCAGAAGAACCTCAGAGATTTCGGTTAGTCGTCTTGAAGTTCAGGAATTTTGGAATAACTTCGTGGTTTTCACACGTTGTTAAAAACTGAAAATCAATCGAGACCTTCCGAAGTTTGAGATCAAGCTTTTCAAGAGTAAAAAACACACATAACACATCATATCCATACCGCTGTGTCAGAGTATTTGCAACTGATTGATCATGTGGAAAATAAAGTTTTATAATAAATATTATAAACACGGTAATACCAAAAGATATCAAGTAATACCTGGTAATTACGTCAAAATTTAGAATTAATAATATGTTTAAAACCAAAGACACTCTACCCATTCCTACGCGCTCTTGGGTCGATTAAAAGATACACTTGTGGTAGCTGTAAAGCTACCTACATTGGAAAAACTACACGTCACCTACAAATACGTGAACACCAGTACATTGGAATTTCAGCTAGAAGCGGATATAAGTTAATTAATCCAACCGAGTCTTGTATCCGATTGCACAACGAGAATAACAACCACTTCATACTGCTAGAAAACTTTAAAATTCTTGACTCCGGAAACACAGATTACGAACTCTTTATTAAAGAAAGCCTCTCCATTTTCAATGATCACCCAACACTAAATAATATCCACTCTCCCTGTTGTCATTAATGTAATCAATTCCAGATTATTAGTGTTTTTATTTGATAATTATTATTATTTTAAGCATACAGTGTTTATACTTATATTTAAGCCTTTCTGTGTAATGGCTTCTCTTAACAATGTTATCTATTAAAAATGTCTATACCGCACTTTTTATCGTACATTCCATTATATTGTTACCGTTTAAATCTGTTCTTTCTAAACTTCCGATTAAATACGACAACTACTTGCTCAATAACTAATGTTGTTTTTGTAGTATGAATATTGTGAACAAGCTTTTTGGGGTTTTAACGCTGATGATGGAATTTGAAGCAATTCCTAAACGTCCGTAATTAAAGGTGATTTTTGTTATTACCGTGTTTTTAATATTGTCATAGATTTCTGTCATACGTCTATAATAAATCTAATGCTAAAGAGGAAGTTTGATGGAGGCACTATACCATCATTATTTCACTCAATCATCTGATTTCCTGTTACTGTGCTCACGTAACTCAACGCATTTTTGGTATGCTCTACTTCATAGGTTTATAAAATATATAAGGGAAATGTATTTTCCCTTTAAAAATACAAATCCGATAAATTGTACGAGAATTAAAGTCCTGAAAAAAGTAGGCTTACCATAGGACGTAAACGCGAGATCAAGTTAGAAGGTGGGCTGTTGAACATTATGAAATCTGAAGAGTTTATTAACCGGAATTCCATGTTCGGATAAAAACAAATCAGTTAACAAGTTTTACATAAGCCACACGTTCACTCAACTGTTTGAGAACTTATAATAAACTATATGTTAAAAACAAACAAAGTACATCGTTGTCATAGTAACTACTATAATTGTATCATATCCTATCTTCTATGTCTAATTATCAATAAGTGATTTAAACAATTAATTACTACTAACTAGTTTTTATCCGACGTTTCGGCCGCTAAACTCACTAATTAATAATTAGACTTAGGTAATTGTGCAGGCTATTAACTATGGGAACGATAGATATCCAAGCGCCATAACCTTATCGTAAATACTTAATACAGTTTCATAGTCTATTTTGTCTGAGATTTTTTTTAGTCTTAGAAAAGTGATTTTACAGTTTCTATGGTTACAAGATAAATAAAAAATTGACAATTTAAAAACATGCAAATAGGGATCGTAAAAGATCATAAAAGAAAACAAGGCTGGAGATAGTGTAGACTTTAATTATTCAAACTACAACCCCCTATTTTAGCTCCATGCTATTATTTAGAATTACATTTGGTGGAGTCAAAATAGGGACTTGCAGTTTGAGTAAATAACGTCTATAGTATCTCCAGCCTTTTTTCCTTACTTCGATTCAGATCTCTATTTGCAGGTTTTTAAATTCCCAATTTTTTATTTATCTTGTTTGCTGGCTTTTTTATGCTCAACTATTGGCAAAGGAGTACTTGGTATGGTACCTAACTTTATACATTGTAATGATAATAAACATAGCTAGTAGGTAGCTGATACCGTTCATGATGATTTACTGTAGCTATTGACTATTTGATCGCATTAGTTCGAGATGTAAAATGTTAAGCTGTAGCTAGAGATTGTCATGGAGACTTGTTTGAGAATATAGTGAGCATTTATAGTTTCTGTGTAACTAAATTTTCTATATATATAATGCATAGCAATAGGTAAATATATGCCTACACTAAGATACAACCCCCTCTATGCTCGTATAAAATTGTACCAGTAGAAAAGCATATATGTCTAAAACATCTCTTAAATAAACGTTGGTGTCTTTAAAAGTAATTATTGTACGAATGCGTGTAATAAAATTTAATATTGAGTATTGATTTTTTTACTCCTTCACTTCGTACATAATATAGAGGTTGGCTTCCTAAAGACACAGATTGTAGTGTACAAAGCAATGAGCATCTAATGTGTGTCTGTTATTGGCTAGTAATTCCTGTTTCACCCTGTGCTTAAGCTTTTAAGATATTTGTAATGGAGCTAACTTGAAGGAGTAATGATAACATCTTTTACACTAATACTATGATGTTTTTAGCTTATGTAAAATATAGAAGAAACAAACCGACTTTTCAATACCCCTACGATCTTTCCAGTACCTTATTTAGTATTCTACAAAAGGTTTGGGTGCAATATACTGAGTCGTTTTTGTTGTAGGCTGGCAAGAGTATAATAAGAAGAAGAATTACAAACAGGCCGTTTTGAACGGATTTTCTTTTCCTTGTAAGTCTAACGTGCTTTTTTCTTTTTGTGCATTTTTATATGTGTACAGCCTTAGCAGTCAATAGTAAAGGTTTTAAAGTGTTGTTTGAACTGAATATTTACTGTTTAAGGTGCTTTATGCCCAAATGTTCAAGTAGGGTTTGTGCAATTTCTTGCAATCCATATTATGAATCACTATCGTGGTTCATGATGAGGTTTTCTATATTGTTCAAAAATATTGGGCAATATTACTTACATGAAACCAACACAATGCACGGAGGAAATAACAGAGACACCTATGTGTTAAACTTATGCAGAGATATAAAAATAATACTTTAAAAAATTGAAGCGCGAAACAGAAATGTTTTTGTGGTGTTTCAGTTATGATAATAGAAATTTCAAATAGTATTTACGCTCTACATATTCTACATACGTTCTATGTGAGAACTTCCCTTAAAAGACAAACTTTGCCCACTTTTCTTATTATTATTTGATTTTGAATTCTGTTTGTTTGTTTATAGTTAAGCACAAAGCTTTATAATGGGCTATCTGTGTTCTAGCCCACC
>NW_013667792.1:92181-111124 GCF_000517525.1 Limulus polyphemus | reverse complement strand
GGGGGGCAGAAAAAAGGATAAAACCTTATTAGTGATGATGTAAAATTGTAAGATTAGTTTTGAAAGTAAAATAAATCTTAAACTTTAAGCAGGCCTATACTCACTACTTAGGGTGTTATTTTTATTTATTCATTTCGATTTCCGAACAATTTGCATTTTAACAAAATTGTACGTTTGTTTGTCTTGAAACGCAAAGCTGCAAAATGGGTTATCTGTGCTGTGCTTACAGCAAGGATTGAACCCCCAAAATTTATTATTATAAGCTCTCAAGGTTACCGCTGAGCTTTCAGGGCTTTTAATTATTATGAAACTTAATTATGAAAAATATTCTATGATTATTTAATTCAGTACTCTACATCTTTGTACAGAGGACGTTAATCGTATTAACATATACTGTTATTATGCATTTCCTATTTGAAAATTTTACTTCAAGTTATAGTTTCAACAACTTTTCGAAATTTATATCTTTTTGCTAAAAAAGGTTCCTTATTTGAAATAATTAAATTTCCGATTAAAGTTATTTTAACTTCCAAAACGATTACTAGAATTACAGCGTTTCAATTTCAATGAAAGCTGTTTTTAAGTTCATACAGAAAAGTTAGTTAGTTTAACAGCAACATATAAGTTGTACTGATACTTCTTGTTGTTTACACAATAAACTTAATTTAATCGATTCACAGAAACGTGAAGAGAAGGAAAAGGTGTTAATATTTAATATAGCTTATTACAGGATAAAACATTATTTAATATAACTCATGCGTGACAATATGCCAAACTGAATTTCGTGACCTCACCGTCAGAGGTTACCTGACCTTTTAATCAAGCTTATTTCCTCTTCGTAGCCTGAACTCTAACAAGAGGTCATTGTAAGATTGGCTATTTGGTACATGTGTAATTTCCATTGGAAACAGTTCTAACAATATATAGCCGTCAGAAACGTCCCCTGGGATGCGCTATACGTTAGTGATGCTTCCTCCCTTTGACTCAGCAGTAAGCTTGAGGGTTTACAACACTAAAATTTGGGGCTAGATCCACAATGTGGGCACAACCCAAATAGCCCAACAAACAAAGTTCTACCGATTGCTTTAAATACCAGTGAAATGTAATAATTAGAGATAAATTATTTTTTCGGTTCATGTGCATTAAAACCCATTTCGGGTCTCGATTATTTTAGGCTGTGTTATGGTAACGACCAACAAAATAATGTACTCTAGGATTTGAGTTTTCACTTTTTAAAAGATTGCGAAACGTTATTTTTAAAATATTTATTAATTGTTTCAAAATAGCATTACACAATTCTTTAACACATGAATGATAAGAATGGTTTGAAATTTATTAATTGTTTCAAATCAGCATTGCACAATTCTCTAACACATGAATGTCAAGAATGATTTGAAATTTATTGTTTCAAAACAGCATTGCACAATTCTCTAACACATGAATGTCAAGAATGATTTGAAATTTATTGTTTCAAAACAGCATTACAGAATCTATATTAACACACGAATAATAAGAACGGTTTGAAATTTACTAATTGTTTCAAAACAACATTATACAATTCTTTAACACATGAATGTCTAGAATGGTTTAAAATTCATTAATTGTTTCAACACAACATTACACACTTCTTTAACACATGAATGTCTAGAATGGTTTAAAATTCATTAATTGGTTCAAACAACATTACACACTTCTTTAACACATGAATGTCTAGAATGGTTTAAAATTCATTAATTGGTTCAAAACAACATTACACACTTCTTTAACACATGAATGTCTAGAATGGTTTAAAATTCATTAATTGTTTCAAAACAGCATTGCACAATTCTCTAACACATGAATGTCAAGAATGGTTTGAAATTTGTTGTTTCAAAACAGCATTGCCCAAGCTATATTAACACATGACTTATAAGAATGGCTTGAAATTTATTAATTGTTCAAACAGCATAAATGACAAGCTTTATTAGCACACGAATGATAATAATGGTTTTAAATTTATTAATCGTTCAAACAGCATAAATGACAAGCTTTATTAACACACGAATGATAATAATGGTTTTAAATTTATTAACCATTCAAACAGCATACAGGATATGCTTTATCAACGCATTCTTAGGCTTAAGATGCAAACCATATTAAACTGTGTTTATAAAAATGTGAAAAATAATAATTATATATTAGCAGAGACCCGCAAAACATTTCTGGCCAAATTAGTATCTTTATCGTAACACCACTTGTTTAAATATAACATTTCTAGCATAATACAAACGAATTGTAATCGTAGACAACGAAATGTGTAAATCCACTTGTATATAGGACGTACTTTATAAAACTTTAACTTATGTTAGGCCTAAGTTCGATAAAGAGATAAATTAACACTATAACCTGTGTACGTTTTTTTTTTTACTTTAGTTTAGTTGGGACTTTACTGTACTTAATACTATCGATAAATAAACTTATAATGTTATTCTACGACCTTCAAACCTTTTTTAAAAACTTTGATAAGTTTTGATATTCTGTTATACAAAATGGTTAGTAAAGTATAATTACTTTCCACTTTTGTTGTTACTTCTTGTTTCATACAACAATTGTAGCGACTTGATCACTAAGCTTTGCAGCTCTCTGCCGCAGGCAGACTGTTTGTAGTCGAGTGAATAATGCTAATGCTTAGTTTTTCTTGGGGAAAAATTTTAACTACGCATGCTTATGCAGCAGGTTCTCGGTCAGAAAGCGTAACGGTCGTATATACAAAGAAACAGAATAATAGTATAGATTATTTTCTGCTATGTAGTGCGAAAATAGTATTAGCATTAAATATATTTCTAGTATTCACTTCTTTTATCATTGTGTCTTGCATACAATGATGGTGATAATAACTTATAACATGAGTAACGTATTTACAGGTAATTTAGAAAATCGATACATTGTTAGTAACCAATTTATATTCTGAGCATAATGCTGAACCAAACAACTTATTTTATTTTTACTTTAGTAATAGTAAACTTATACCAACGTTCCCAGTAAGACCATATTTATTTAAGCGGAAAGCTCTATCTGTCTTATGTCCAGGCAAGTATTTAACCCCAAATTTTAGCACTATAGCCCCCAAGCTTATCATTCAGCTACTGGAAGGCATTAAGATGTTGACCTTTGTCTGTCTTTCTTAATATCTGGTTTTACCATACGAGCTTGGAAATGCGCTGAATATTAAATCTGATTTCTTTATATGTTTTGTACTGATTAGCTACACTATACAAGCACCTTTGTTTTTTAGAAACGCACTATATAACACCTTTGTTTTTTTAGTAACGCACTACCTAATCAATAAATAAACACGATGCTGAAATTGTGACCAAAGCTTCTTTTGCAATACAATTTTAGCATCGTATCATTTATATAATTCTAGTACGTTCTCTTGATTACGCATTTATAAAAAATACGCCCAGACAACAAGACAGGTAAATAAATAACTCAGTTTTATTTAGTAACAATATTTCTCATCTTATTATCTTTTCAAACGTTAATAGCTTTGTATAAAAAAGTTTAATATAAGGTTATTTATTTAACATACTTTCGTGGACAAGTAAAAATAACTACAAAAGTGAGCTTAACTTTAATGGCCTATACATTTTTCAGTTTTACATAAAAATTTACACTCGAAGATAATGTACTCAGTAGCACAAGAAACGGAGGAGCAAGGGAAGTGATCGCTTCCCTTAAATTTTTGTAGAGGGAGCAAGTAGAGAAATTCCTATGATGATCAAAACAAGAACGAAATTTCCATTTAGAGATTTTAAATTGTTATTCGTAAAAATTTTTTTAAATATTTATACATTGTATAATGTCACTAATTACTCAATAAAAACACCTTAATACGTGATATCTGACAATTTTAAACCTGTCGAAAGTTGCCCTTTTCCTTGGTAACAAGAAGTCTTTACATCCTTGACTTATAATTTGTATGTGAGAATCCTACACGATATTCCTGGGAACTGGAAAAGGTTCTAGGAAACAAATGTTCAACTGTACTAATTTCCTACAAACATATGTTAAATAATTAAGTAATATTGCTATGAAGACGCTATTCCGAGTAATATAAAATAATTCTTGCATAATTTAACTTTTGATAAACCAAGATAAGGATATATTTTAGCCATACGAGAATCTACAAAACAGTGAGTTAATTTTATTTTACATATCTGATGTAAGATTGTCGTTGTAATTACCTGAAAAACCCGATGTAATATGTTGAATCTTTGTTAAATAATCATTATATATTAAGTTTTTAACGCTGTTCTTTATACGATTATTATATATTTTCTAAAGAAGTGTAGCCAGTGTTCCTGTTTGCAGGACGGGTATGATCAAAGCCTATACACTTGTGGTTAACGCAAGCCTAATTTTTCACTCAGTTATTTTATTATGACGGAAATTTACACGATTATCAAACTAGTTAATAATTCTTTAAAGTTCGATAAACTCATTTGTTTCTGTCTTGAGTCGGACGAGCTAAGATTAAATGTTTTTGCTCAATAAAAAACGTTTGAATTCCATATCATTCTCTTTAACTGTTGAACTTTCCATAAAAATAAAAAAGATTGTTTATTTATTTATAGTTAAGCACAAAGCTACACAATGGTCTATCTGTGCTTTGTCCACCGGGGGCATCGAAATCCGGTTTTTAGCGTTGGAAGTTGGAAGCTGTGCCACTGGGGGGGGGGCGGAATTAAAACAGAAACCAGACAAAATTCAAATCAACGCTCATTGTTGGTAAGCAACAATATTTAAGAAAAAAATAGGGTAAATTGTCTTGTAAGGTATGTCAGTTAGATTGTTTATATAACTTCTAAGGAGAAATATGTTTTCTAAATAAATTAAAACCTCGTATTAGGTTCAAAAAAGATATCCATGCAGAAGACAAAAAAGAAAAAGAAAGTTTAGGAGTGCCATCTACTGGAAGAGAAATAAGTACACTGTAATACATGTTTTAGGGCCTAGAAGTATGCAAAATTAGCTATTTATAGTTTTTAGCCTAAATGTTTAAAACAATATATATATAT
This sequence comes from Limulus polyphemus, assembly GCF_000517525.1. Taxonomy (NCBI): domain Eukaryota; kingdom Metazoa; phylum Arthropoda; class Merostomata; order Xiphosura; family Limulidae; genus Limulus; species Limulus polyphemus. The sequence continues at coordinate 106,064 of NW_013667792.1, read as the reverse complement.
ATTGTTGTTATTTGAACAAAGCTCCGACTGAAGGTTTAGTAAAAGCAAGAAACGAAGGTAAATTCGGTTTTCATTTGCATTATTTTCTCTCGTAACTGGATTTATGTAAAATATAAAATTCTATTCAAAACAATTTTGCTTTATTAACTACTGAAACATGTAAAAAATATACCAGTATAATAAATATCTTATAAATTATCGCAAGTTTAAAAAAATTAAAAATTAGTATACATGTATAAGTATATATATATATATATTCAAATTTCACAACAACTAACACTTCAGAGATGCTTAACAACGTTATAAAACACAAACCGTCTTGAAAAATTACAATGAGAACATTTTGCAACAAATTTACCAAATTATGCACAATGAAAGATTTCTCATATTTAAAATGTATACCAGTTTAGAATATATTGAAATGTTTCAAAGTATCTATAGAAATATACAGTAATTTTCTAGCATTAAAAGAAATCACTATTTGGAGTGCAACCTGGTGACAATATATTTTATTTGGCAAAACATCAGAGTTTCGAGAAATGTCTTATAATAGAATTTTTACTACTGATTTGTTTTCATATCATGTAGATGGCTTTGATATACATATATATATATATATATATACTTAAAACACCAAACCTTTCAATTTCAGGTGTTTTAAGAACTTATTATTTTTTGTTTGTTTGTTAAGTACTATCTGCGCTCTGTCTATTGCTGAGAATCGAATCCCTGAATTGAGCGTTATACGCCAGTAAACTTATGTCTTACCCATAGGATAGTCCCCCTCTGGGTAACTTCGATGGTAACAGGCTGATTATTACTGTAGATACAGCACAGCTAAGCCAAGAATGGCAACATTAAACCTAGCAGTGCAGACACGTACCTCCTCATTTTGAATTTTTAGCTTCTATGGAGCCTCCTAGTAGGTCAGCGGTAAGTTTACGGATTTTAAACGCTAACATCCGGGGTTCGATTCCTCGAAGCGGACGGAGAGCTGATAGCCTATTGTGTAGCTTTGGATTAAAAATCAATAACACAACCTTCCTGTACAAAATGCCACTTTAACAAATAAACCTACTAAACAACTGGATTGGTAATTTTTTTTATATATAACATTATAATGATTTACAATATTTATGTATTTTATATAACACATAATATTTTGTTTGTTTTTTTAAGAGCAAAAACACATCGGGCCGGCTACCGCTGCCTGGACTTTAACTTTGTAAATCTTTAAGCTTACTGCTGTTCCACCGAGGGAAGTAATATAATATATGGTATTTAGTATTAAACACATATCATACAATGCAAATTAGAAAACGCGTGAATTTCAAGCGTATAATAGTGGTAGAAGTAATATTATCAAAATATTCTTATCTACATTTGGTACTGGGTGTTAGAAAAAAAATATACACAATAATAAATAATAACTATGTAAAAGTAAAGGTTGTTGTTGGCGGAATTAGGGACGGTGCAATGCTACCTGGCTACAACAAACATGTGGCGACGGTACTGCAAAACTGGAGGGAGGAGAATTTATGGTTTAGCTGGAGCTATATTTCTCTAGCGCATAAATCAAATCGAGGAAATTCGATGTATATTTTAATAGATAGATATTAAAGTCAAGTTGTCTTTCTTACAACTCAATGAAACCTAAGATCAGTTTACTTCTCAACAATATGAATAAAGAAAGAAAGAATCTCTCTCTCTCTCTCTTTCTATCGTTATTGAACTTTCTAATGGTAATTTTACATGCTTTGTAGAGATCCTTGTTTGTTTGTTTGGAATTAAGCACAAAGCTACACAATGGGCTATCTGTGCTCTGCCCACCACGGGTATCGAATCTGGTCTTTAGCGTTGTAAGTCCGCAGACATACCGCTGTGCCACTGGGGGGCAGAGATCCTTGTGTTAACGTAACAGCTTGATATGCTGAATACCTAATATTTTGTATGAATTTTGTTATATCACAGAATCTGATGACTGATTTGGTGCCAGGACGAATAACCTTACGTAGTTTAATTCTAAAGGTTTCTGAAAAACAAAACCAACAACTGAAGATAAAAAACGATTATAAATATAATTATTTTCAAAATGAATCTGGTTCTGAAACACTTGAAAGACTCCATTAGAATTCAATACCTTTCTTTACATTCGCATATTTTGCATTAATTTAGACATTTTTACGATTTCAAATAATTCCACTTAACAATACTTTCAGAAAGTATGACCAAAATAACAACCCAGTAATCCTCTTTTTCCAAGAAGGGATGTTGTCCTATTAATGGCTGTTTCTTAATTATGATTGACCATAAATGAATAACGGACCTTTAGAATTATAAAATGATGTCTACTTTTTCAAGTTCCGGACTCATTTCAGGAAATGTTCTCTTTAAATACAGATGTTTGGAAAATAACTTCGAAGGTTCAATGTTGGATATATGTAAAATATGAGTAAATATCGTTATTGCTGGAAATCAATATTATTCAATGGATTATTTCCTATAATATGCTAGTTCATGGGAAGAGGTCCTTCCTGGTCGTTCACCTGAGGATAGTGCCCTTCCCGGAAAATCATTCTTTTGTCAGACAGGACGTGCTTGATGATCTTCTCTACACTAGCGATGCCATTGATATACGGAGGGATTGTGTGAAAAAATTGGTTAAACTCATCCTGCTAGTATCAGAAATACGTACAGGTTTTATCTTTATACGTGATACAATAGCCTTAGGTCACGATATAACCAAATTGAACAAATCGCGACGCAGAACGCGTAGTTTGGAAATCATGATTGAGTAGAAGTCACAAATGCCTTTGTCGAGTCACCAGATAAACAACTAGTATACGGGTGTTGATGACGGGATGTTTCTTCTTCTCTAGGTGTTCCGACCCAAGATGGTTTTATGGAAAAAGATGATTCCTATAGTATCTTTCCTGGCGGCTCTCCGCATGTTGACTGAGGGTAAGTACCTCTTCTCCAGAACTGTACTTATACTGTTGAACTGCTTTACAGGAAATAAAAAGTTTAGAACGCGCGAAGTCCGTTCAGTTGTAACAAAATATAACAATTATAACAATTTTAGCTCAAATAGTTTGCAATGTTTTTTACATAGTAAGTACGGTACAATATATTATTTATTTACATATTTCTCATCCTAAATCTTTATTAAACCACTTGATGTAATTATTGTATTTTGGCACTTGTGTATAACGTTGAATATTACTTATGATTCCACTTGATGTAGTTTGTGTTTGTGTGTGTAATAACATTCCATCCCACGTAAGATAAAAATAAAAGTCTGGACACGCTTGCCAACTTGAACATTCGCAAATCATGTTTTATGCGTAAATATATTTGCCAAAAAGTCAAGATAATTTTTCAGTAAAATACAAAGGAAAAACTCTATATTATTTTAGTATCCAGTTCTGTGACAGAAATTAAATCAGTAAAAGTGATGTGATTCAGCTATGGGATTTTATTATAAAGTCTAAATTTAAGACATCTGAACCAGTTGTTCCAGTCCAACATAGACACATGTGATAAAATGAATTTATTTTTTTTTGCCAAACTCAAAAAAAAGTATTAGATAATCTAGTTTATTTCATTATATGTTAGTTATAGCAGAGTTTTATTTGTTTAAAAAATTATGGTTTTGGTTGTTGTTTATTATTAGGCACAAAGCTACACAAAGGGCTATCTGTGCTCTGCCCACCACGGGTATTGAAACCTGGTTTCTAGCGGTATAAGTCTGCAGACATACCGCTGTGCCATTGGGAGGCTTTGGTTTTGGAATTTAGTTGTTTTAACGTGTTAAGATAGCCGTCAACCAACCCGAACGGTTTGTGTTGATGTCTAACTTGCTCCTAATAGGATAATCACTATTTAGTCGACTCCAGAAATTAAAAGTTGTTTTCTGAGAAGACATTCCAAGCCCTGCCATTACGTTTTACTCTCTGTAAAAATATTCTTTTACTGGACATTTTTCCAGTCGCGTCGCCACAAAAACGGGGAACTAAAAGAAATTAGGATTTTATTAAAAGGTTTCTGGTTGAGAATTAAAATATTTGTTTTTCTGCTCTTTCATCGGCCCAGACTTACAACGCTAGAAACCGGGTTTCGATACCCATGGTGGGCAGAGCACAGATAGCCCGTTGTGTAGTTTTGTGCATAACTACAAACAAACAATCATCAGCCCAAGAAATTTACGCTCCCTCTCTAATTAAATAATTTATCCTTTGACTGTTGCTGGAAATGAATATTTATTTTAACACCCGCATATTTCGTTTTCTCAAATGAAACTGCTATACAAGATGGGTAACGACAATAGATTCATCTTACATTGAAGAGTATATTTAAAAATCTTATAGTTGACGACACACACTATATTTGATCATCACTCCATTTTTTTCTAGTGTATTTGTATTAATGGCAAAGCCACTAAGGCTATCTGCCGCTGTCCCTAATTTGGAACTACTGACCAGAGGGAAGTCAGCCAGTTAGCAACACCTTACTACCCACCAACCACGCTAGGGTATTAACTGTCACTCTTATAACGCACCCACAGTTTAAAATCTGGGGGATATTTCGCGGTGGCGCAGGATTCAAGTTGGGATAGCTTGCTGAAAATCCAGAGCTCCACCACAGAGCCAACAAGCAACCCTCAAATAACGACACTCATGTGGTTTATCGGACGGGACTAATGTAAACAGATAACTTCCCCGTGTTTTTACGCCTTTTCAAAACATAGCTCACCCGTTAAAATGTGTAAGCACTAAGGTCAGGTTAGGTCAGCAGTTGTTTCGAAACAATACTTATAGTAAGATGGTGATATATATATATATATATACCACAAAACGATATTTGTTATGATCTGCATCATCAACTTCCTGTCCATATCCGGTTAGAGCTTGAGTGAATGAACATGCAGGGTAGTAGAGCGCGAAGATGATCTGCTTACGTCACAATAAACGTACTTCCGGTTTGTTTGCTAGGCCTATGCACTGTAACAAGAGTGTACGTAAGATATTTTTTTGTTGAACTAATTTATCATGACCAAGAGCGAACTGTAAAATGATCTAGTTTTCAGTCTTCCTGTTTATTTTATTCTATTCAGGAATGCATAAGTTTTATACCCTGCTTCTTTGAGGGACTTAAAATATGGACAGTTATTAAGTTATTGATTTGTTTGTCTGTTTGTTTTTGAATTTCGCGCAAAGCTACTCGAGGGTTATCTACGCTAACCGTCCATTACTTAACAGTGATATATTAAAAAAGGGAAGGCAGCTAGTCGACACCGCCAACCGTCAACTCTTGGGCTACTCTTTTACCAATGAATACCGGGTTTGACTATTATATAATAATGCCCCTATGGCCGAAAGGGGAGCATGTTCAGTAAAGAGGATTTGAACCCGCGATTTGCAGATTGCAAGTCGAGTGCCCTAATCGCCAGGCCTTAACTTACTGACTTCCACAGTTCGCAACCTTATCTTGTATGTAAAGCATGTAGAAATTGAAAACACAATTCTCTCACCTTTGTTAGTTTAAAGGATAGTAAGTTCAATAAATTACCCGCGTTTTCTTGTTATTTTGACATGTTACTCTCGTATTCAGAAAAAAATAAGCTATTGGCTGTTTGTTCGTTCGAAAAAGGAGACATGAATGATGACACGATTAAAATTATTGTGATATTAATATGACTCTGATGAAGATGAAGCTTCGCAAGTCTGAAAACTCATCAGGATTAGTTATTAACGCATTCTTCTGTTATATCCTCTTTTTATCGTTAGGTAACACAAATAGTAACACATCTAATTGTTCTGAAAACAACTGCTTTCAAACGTCAATATAGTTGTTATCTAAAACTGCGAAAAAATTAAAGTTTTAAAAATAGACACAATTTAGTTTCAATGTTTGGTCAAAAGACCTTCACCTAAAGTTAATAAATACTTTTCAGAAACTGATTTGGTTAAAATATACGTTTTCCTACTCATGAGGCTCCTGATGGGTCAGCAGTAACATTACGGATTTATAACGCCAAAATTCGCAGTTCGATTCCTCGCGGTGGACAGAACGCAGATACCCCATTGTAACGTTTTACAGTAAAAATAAAACAAATAAATTAACAAACTCTTCACATTAGCTGAACATTTATCTTTAAAGAAAAGAGAGAAAAGACAACAATAGAAATTAGGTTTAGTGATTAAGAGTTGGGTCGTACAGTTTTAGACATTTCAAATATTACGTAATAGTTGTATGTTTGTCCATTCGGGGCCTTTCAATTCGTTTGAAGATTGGACTAAGGCTTTATATATATATCTCCAAAATTGCCATGGTACAACATCAAAGCTCTTACATATCTTACCAATTATCCCAGTGCTACATTCAAGGCTTTATGTATATATTACAAATTGTCATGGTACAATATACAATGCTTTAATCTGTCTTATCAGTTGTCGTGATATTACATCCAGGGTTTTATATATCTTACCATTTGTCATGATGTTACATCTAAGGCTTTATATATCTTACCATTTGTTATGCTGTTAAATCCAGGACCTTATATATCTTACCGTTTGTCATGATGTTACATCTAAGGCTTTACATATCTTACCATTTGTTATGGTGTTACATCCATGACTTTATATATCTTACCATATATTATGATGCTACATCCAGGGTTTACATATTTTATCGACTGTCATGGTACTACATCCAAGATGTTACATTTCTTATCAATTGCAATGATGCCACATCCGACAAATGTTTCAGAAGAAATTTTACTACAAATTATTCTGTTCTCATATTCTCTTTTTAATATTTTATTAAAGTTTGTTCCGTAACAATATTTTATCGTTTTTTATATTAATTTATTATTGTTTTCGGATTTAGTAATTACTTTAGCACTTCTCGAAGCTTAACTTTTGTGCTTTACATGCATTTGATAACAGTTATATGTTTATTTTTGAGTATGTTTAAAATTCCAAACAAACCTATATTTATGTTCCTGAGGGCAAGTGTAAAATGGTTGATTAATGACCGTTAATAAGTATCAGAGAAAATGTATAAAGTTCCTCAGTAGATGAAGTAATATATTTCTTTTTCCTTGTCCGGGAGAAGCCTAGTGGTTAGCGCGCTGTACTATAAATTTGAGGGTCCCAAATTCGCGTCTCGAAATCGCATTTCGCACTTTGGAGCCTTGTGCGAGTTATAAGAGAAACGGTCAAATCTCACAATTCGGTTAAGAGTAGTCCAAATACTGGCGGCAGATGCTGCTGATTAGCTGCCTTCCCTTTAGCCCAGTGGTTATTAAACTTTGTCATTGTAAGCCACCCTAAGCTAAGAAAATAATATTTGCATCCCCTCCCTAGTTTACGGTTTTAGAGATTACGCTTGAAAAACAAACACGCAACATATGCCTGACATGTTACGGTTGCTAAGAGATGGTACTTAGCAAGGTAAACACATTATTTGCAATATTTTTTATTTTTTTCCTTTGGATTATTTTTTAGAACGCTTTTTGAAATCATCATTCAAAAAAATAGAAAAACTGACATGCAGCTGGCGCCGCCCTTAGGTTGTGTGCCTTATCGTTTGAGAACCATTTTTCTGGTCTATAACTTCAAAGTTAGGGAAGAGTAGCTCTTTTATATAGCTTTGCATGAATATCTGAACCAAACTTATAAATTTTATCACGGTTCTGTTTTATTACCTCCGCTACAGAAGTTATGTTTTCACACCTGTGTGTGTGTGTTTGTCAGCAAGATTTCTCGAAAACGACTGAATGGATTCGGACGAGTGTTGGCATACATCTGGACTATGATTCAACTTAGAATTGATTAGTTTTTGGTGTGTCAAAGTCATAGGTCAAGGTCACGAAAAAAAATCCCTATCTGTTACCATAGGGACCGATTTTTCACATTATTTTCGCTCCATAACTCAGTCAAAAATGATTGGATTTTGATGCAAATATGTAGAATATTATTATTCAGGATTCTTCCCAAAATGGTCCGTGTCCTGTGATAACGACGGACATACGGATACATTTTCGTATTTTTTGAGAGCCGAATATGATCAACGCTGCATGCGCTCTACTGAGAGCCCCTCGGGATCTATTTATATTGTTCCTCATTAAATCAGTTATTTAATAAACTAAAAATCTAGGTTTATAAGTTCCAAACACTTTTAAAAGCATTACAAACTAGCAAAGGTATTCCCATATGCCATGTTTAAAAAGCGATGCTATAAAAACGGAGGAGTGGGTTGCCCACTTCCACTTATATGAGTCATAGCACACGATTCGTTCGTCCGTCCGATGCAATGGTATTAGGCTACACTTGGCAATGAGCGTCAGGTTTCGTGTAATTTACTACTAACCTTCTCGCTCAGTTGAGCCGTCCTTCGCGGCAATAAAGGTGGTGACATGAAAATAGCTGCCAACCTCGAACCGTTCGTCCAATTATTTATTATTTAAACACAATAATTTGTGATACAAGACAGACAACTCTGCTTTTGATACAAGTTTGTTCAATATTCTCACGAAAAGCATGTTCTGTTAGACTTTATGAACTTATTTATAACTGGTTTAAGTAATTTAATGACCTCGTACTCGGACATACACACAACAGTCAGTAGTTCACATTACTGTAACTCGTGTTCAGTCAGTAACCATCCTTGGATGGTTCCTCATTTCTCAATATGTCAAATCACATGCCAACTACAAAATACAAGTTAATTAACACTATAAAGATATTCCATTACTTGTTTAGGAATACTTTTACTGTCAGTAATATTCTGTGTTCGACTTAGAACTAATTCCTATTTAAAGGTATAAAAGTCTCTTGAATAATCAACTGGAGCTCCATTTTAAAATTTGTAACACACTTTATTATCTAAATATAAATGATCTTAAACGTGGAACTTAAGATAATTTTTATTTTATGCATCAGCTCTTGTCGACACATGTTCATACAGTAAACGCTGAGGCACATCAAAATAACAACACCACAGTTACCATGACTTCCGTTATCCTTAATCTTAAGTTTCGTACGTCTTCTTTTCTTGGCACGACAATGTTCAAAATATTGGTTTCTTCAAAATGAAACCCTATTCCTATCTTCACCATAAAATTCACAAGTTTTTATATCATTCATTAACGATCAGGTATGTCCTCCGATAGATCAGCGGTAAGTTCAGGGTTCGATTAAGCATAAATAAATAAATAAGATTCTGTGTATATGTATTTAAGAAACAAGCAATAAAGTCCCAGTTGCACATTTCGTTCACTTTTATCTAAGCCTGCGTTTATAAATCTCTGCACGTATATAATTAAGTTAAACAAAAAATCTTATTTTTGCAAACATTTTTTTAGAGGTTAATCAAGAGCCTCTGCTTAATTGCACATAATGAGTATACTTATGTGACTCTGAAACACAAACAAATACACTAAATTGTAGGAACAACTAAATTGATTAATGATTTCTAGCCGCCAGGATGGTCGAATTTGTTTTATAGTTTGAAAGGTCTTTTGCTCAGTATGAGTAAAGTTTAATACCCATATAGAAATAAATAAAGCCAAAAAATTCTCATAGAAATCTGATGCTTACTATCAGTTGGCAACACATACAAAACAATTACAAAACGCTGTCCTTATGATAAAAAGTTTGACATACTAATAATATTAAAAAGATAATTTTAAATAAGTATTATATATATATATGTATATATATATTTGCTAAGTAAAATGAGCTAGCTGTGCCGTGCCCAAAGCAAGAATGTAACCCAAATTTTTGACGTTATAAGACCTTAAGCTTACTGCTAACTACCCGTTGAGGGGAGCAACTCTTATTCGGGCAGACATTCATGCATAAAACTTGCTATAAATTTGCTACATTATCTTTGAAGTTGAAATCTAGTTTAATAGAATGCTTCACGAGAAGAACGAGCGTACTTACTTGTAATTAATAAAAACACAAATTGTGGAAAAGTTAAAAACTGTCGTTGCATCACTGAAGTTTGGGCGAGCAATAACGAAAACAGATACGACTAACACTTGTCTAACACGTGTTTCCGTGGTCAATATCCATGTATCATATAACAACTACAAGTTTTATTTCATTTTACAAACTTTTGCAAAATGATGAAACATTTAAAAGGCTTAAGATACACTTCTCATTGGAGAGACGGTAACTGAGGTTTTACATTTTCTGCAGCATGAGAACAAAGATTTAGGTTTTTTATGTTAACTTTTCTAGTTATTTATCTCATGTTCGTAATATAACAGGATTTAAAATAAGTGGTACGTAAAATAAAAAATAAATGAAAAACAAAAGTGGTTTGTTTTCCTGCAGTATAATGTTTTAAAGTTTCCTATATATTCCCAATGTGTAATTTTTTTAACTTTTTCATCAAATTTTGATTTACTTAGACTTTGGCTATTCCAGAAACATTTGCATATTCTCTGAAAAATATTTTATCATATCTAACACGAAGTTAACGAAAACCGTAGACTATTTTACGAAAACTCTACTAACTGTAGTGATAACTCAAATCAAAACCATACTTCTATTTTTTAACACGACACTCTATTTCTCCGTTATTTCATACTTCTATGTGGTGTTCTTTTCCAGATATTATGCTCATGTTTTATTTTAAAATTACAGCACAAATATGTAACAACGGACAAGGACGAATAGTGTACGAGATGGTGGCCAATTACAAGTTAAGCGGAAACAGTGATTTTGGTTTCGTCAGAAATGAAGTGGTAAAGGTTTTTTCCCATCCTTATCTGACCTCCATATACTATTTTACTGTAAATACTTAATTTTATCAAGTATACTCATCTGTATTGTATCATTAATTTTATCTTTTGTTTTAAAAAAAAAGGAATAGTTCAATAGAGAATATATATATATTACAGAAAATAAACGTAAAATAAAATATATAGTTTAATTGCTTTATTTCCTCTGTAAACCTACAATACAAATGTTACGAGTGAGGTTGTATGATACTAAAGAAATACATACATAGGGTAATAAAGCTTGGTAAATCACGTTTAAAGAAAAACTGTTAAATTCCATACATAAGCTTCTAGTTTTGATTGCAGCAATAGTGATAACAGAAGAGGTAGAAAGCTATTATGTAGCGACAGGATTAGAGAAAGTATATTGTCCAGTTATTCACACAACAAAGTTGCATAGCGGCATGTCTGCGGACTTACAACGCTGGAAACCGGGTTTCGATGCCCGTGGTGGGTAGAGCACAGACAGCCCATTCTGTAGCTTCCTAGTGACGACATAGCTACATTATAAGGATATTTTACTTGTCATTTATATTACCACCAAATGTTACCAGAGATAATAGATAGATTAGTTCAAGAAAAGGATTTTTAGGATTTCGATGAAATATGCCTCACTATTAAAGTTCTGATTGATGCATTTCTACTTCAGTTGTTCTAACATACGCCGGTATTATTCTAACAAATACTGTGTTTTTTTGAGAGAATGTCATATCATATGCTTGTACGATTTTGAGAATTTTTTTTTTTAACTGGTAACATTTTATTTCTTTAATAAATGGTTTATTAGCGACATCACGAGCTGGGAATTTTGACCGATGTAAAAAATGTTTATAGTATTTCCTGTTTGGAATTCTTATCTGGAAACAACTTGTAGAATCAAGGTGATAGACAGCTACTTGTAGAATCAAGGTAATAGACAGTCACTTGTAGAATCAAGGTGATAGACAGTCACTTGTAGAATCAAGGTGATAGACAGTCACTTGTAGAATCAAGGTGATAGACAGTCACTTGTAGAATCAATGTGAGAGACAGTCACTTGTAGAATCAAGGTGATAGACAGTCACTTGTAGAATCAAGGTGATAGACAGTCACTTGTAGAATCAAGGTGATAGACAGTCACTTGTAGAACCAAGGTGATTGATAGTCTAAGGTGTTTATTGGCTAAGATCGCCAATAAAATTCTTTGGTATTAAATAAGGATACGTCTCTCTCGGTTTGTTTTGATAATAATATTCACGGAAACATATGGATATTTGCTTTTGACAATTAGTCAAATACTCTTAATTCTGTTGATGTGATTACCATGTTATAAAAATCGTTATAGTTCTTCAAAGAAAAGTTTGTGATAAACCAATAACCATCACTGTGAAAAGTGTAGAACACATTGATCAAGATATCTGATGAAGTTGGACGTTTTTCTTTGAAATCTTTAATAAATAACGAAACGAAAACCAGTGAACTTTTTTTCTGCTTGAGAGGATAGTTTTAATTTGTGAAATAACTTTTTAGAAAAAAAAGTATTCCTCTATATATAATATTAGGTATTTCATCTTTACAATGCATTGAAGATAGTGCAACTATTTTAAATTAAAATATATTTTTCTTGTTACTAACAGTTAACAAAGCAAGATATTCCAGTTAAAGTGCTTGAAGAATGTAAACGTCGTTGTCAAGAGGATCGTACAAATAATATACGGCAGTGTTTATCTTTCGACTTTATGCCCGGTAGACGGCGCTCAGGAGTGTTTCTTGAAACTAAAAACACAGAAACTGCTAATGTTGATGACAGTAGTAGTAATAATAGAAGGGGTAGAAAGCTCTTAGCCAGCGACAGGTTCAGCGGAAGTTTACTGTCCAGTGATCTACAAAACAAATTGCCCCCTAATGACAACATAGCTGCATTATATGGGGATTCTACTTGTTATTTGTATTACGATCGAGCGTCACCAGAAGGAAATGATAGATTAGTCAAAGAAACTGATTCCTGGCATTTCAATGAAATATGCCTTACTTGTAAGTACTGATTGATTATATAAATCAAAAATTATAATTGGTTCAAAGTTATTTATTATTATTATATTTGTATAAAGCCGTATCTAACCGTAACTCGATAAACTATCTTAAAATATTTGTTGTAAAAGATGTTTCAAATAACAGATTACAAAGTTGTGCCTGTAAAAAGTAGCCGTTTATTTCATTGTGAGGGACGATATCGTTTTGCAGATTTGTTAAAATATTTATTTCAATTTATTTATCAAACTATTGCCAGTTAAGAGTATCTTCCAAAACATTTAGAAGATTGTTCATTAAGCTATGACTCAGGAAACAATCCATTCCGTTCCAATAGCTTCAAAACCACTCCGGGAATGCTCTAACAGGCTTTATGTTTTTGAGAGAACGCCAGGATATCGTTTCAGTGGTGACGGAAATGAAGTCTTTGCTGTCAATCGAACTGAATGTGAAGCGAAATGTTTGAATCATAACAGCTTCACTTGTCGATCCGCAACGTATGACAGAGCAAAACAACTGTGTAAGCTAAGCAAACAGACGAAACAAATGAATCCTAGCAGGTATGAAGAAGATGTCAACAGCGACTACATGGAGAACTTATGCCTTCCAGGTCAGATTACTTAAATAAACTAAGGTGCCACGGTTTAAAAGGTGCTGGACTTTGAACGTGTCAAGATTCAGTTTCCAGTGATACTGTTATAACTCAACTTCACACCTAAAATTACGTTATAAAAATAAACTCTGAAGTTGATTGTTATAGACATAATATTTCTATCAAGACTTTTAAACACGTCAGCAAACTATCATGTCGTAAGATCGTGAAAAGTAAAGGAGAATTTCGTCAAAATAATCTTTCGAATTTTAAACTTATTATTGGTTGCGTTGTTGTTCTTTGAATTGTTTTGAATTTCGCGCAAAGCTACACGTGGGCCATCTGCGCTAGCCGACCATAATTTGGCAGTGAAAGACTAGAGGGAAGGCAGCTAGTTATCACTCTTTGGGCTATTCTTTTACCAACGAATAGTGGGATTGATCGTCACAATATAACGCTCCCATGGCGAGCATGTTTGTTGGGACG
>NW_013667792.1:48727-91934 GCF_000517525.1 Limulus polyphemus | reverse complement strand
GGATTCGAAACTGTGGCCCTCAGATTGCGAGTCGAGCCATGTCGGGCCTCTTGTTCTCGTCACTCAAATATTTTTTAAAATCTGTCCTACGTTTTCGGTGTATTTATACACTTTAATCAGAATTGAAAGTATAATTCCGTCTTTATTGCCCAATAATAACTAAATCTGTCTTCATACAAAGAAAGATGACGATATGACTAAGAACGTTGTTATTGAAAAGTATTATTGAAAAATTCGAGAAAAAGATGCTGATAAAATTTTGCTATAGATAAACTTGAAAATGCGAACATTAAACACTAGAATTCCGCAATACATAAAAAGTTTCTATGTTGCTTTTACAGTTTAGAACATTTCTTCTACAATTCCAAGGCCTGAAATTCATATTATCAGTTTCACAAGTTTTGTTCTAATAATAGACTTTATAACTTCTAGTATAGATTAAACACAATTGAAGTTGAATTAATCATTTACCGTGCAGTTTCTTTAGTTAGCGCTATCTGGTGATTTTAGCAGGTAAACTAAGTTAATCTGAAGATTCTGTATTGAAGTTACCATTTAGTTTCATTAAACCTTTAGTGCGTATTTTAGTCATCAGCCGACGCCAGCAATAATACGTTTCTAACATAAAGGATTTGTTTGTAGTTAAGCCCAAAACTACACAAAGGGCTATCTGTGCTCTACTCAGCAGGGGTATCGAAAACCGGTTTTTAGCGTTGTAAGTTCGCAGACATACCGCTGTGCCACCGGGGGGGGGGGAATATAAAGGGTTCAAGAACGTCCGCTATATTTGTTTGTTGCTAAGGTTAAAACACCACGGTAAATTGGCTATCCGTAATCTGCCCACCATGGGTAATGAAACCCGATTTTTAGTGATATAAGCCCACAAACTTACCACTGTGTAAGCTAAGCAAGCAAACGAAACATATGAATCTTATGGACAGCGACAACATGGAGAGTTTGTGTCTTACAGGTTAAAATGCTATACTTAAAGAAGTATCATGATTTAATCACTTACCAACAGCGTTGAACTTTGATATATATAGATTAAATCTCTATGGTTCGTTAACTTGACAATACACCCTGGTGAGTCAGAGGTAACTTTACGGACTTACGATGCTAAAATCCGGGGTTGGATATCTGGGGTGAATGGAGCACAGATAGCCCATTTTGTAGTTTTGTGCCACAAAATAAAACAATCTTGACAATAAAAGACCTCCTTAGTTTGGTCTGGTGGCAAGTTCACTTGACTCGGAACCTACGGATCGCAGGACGGAACCCCGTCATAGATCATACTAGCCCCTTTTAGCCATGTAACGGTCAATCTCACTGTTCGTTGGTAAAGGGCTGATGATGGGTGGTGTGATTAGCCGCATTTCCTCAAATCAATTTCTTCAAAATTAGGAACTACTAGCGCAGATAGTCCTCGAGTAGCTTTGTTAGGAACGACTAGTGCAGATAGTCCTCGAGTAGCTTTGTTAGGAACGACTAGTGCAGATAGTCCTCGAGTAGCTTTGTTAGGAACGACTAGTGCAGATAGTCCTCGAGTAGCTTTGTTAGGAACGACTAGTGCAGTAGTACTCGAGTAGCTTTGTTAGGAAGGACTAGCGCAGATAGTCCTCGGGTAGCTTTGTTAGGAACGACTAGTGCAGATAGTCCTCGAGTAGCTTTGTTAGGAAGGACTAGCGCAGATAGTCCTCGAGTAGCTGTGCGTGAAATTCAACAAAACAAGCAAACTGACAACAAATTATATATTTAAAGTTAGTTGATACCCTTTAATTATAAGTTTCCTGCTCACAATACTAGATCTAGCTCTGTCAATTCTAATTAATATTGAAATGGTTTTAGCAATGAACACCAAGTGTTTTGTGCATAATAATAAATCTATTTAAAATTTTTAGTTTATCAAACGATGATATTTTTTATTGTAATTTTACTTTTTATTACTTACAATGATAATTTTTTACTTTTTCTGAAAAAGAATGGTGTTTTTGCATTTACTTTAACCCCACATTTCTGATCAACAATGATATTTTAAATCTAATTTTCCTGAATCAACAACAATGTTTTAAATTACTTTAACCCTCATTTTTTTACCAGCAATGATATTTTTATATGACTTTAACCCTAACTTTTCTAAATAACCATGAAGCTTTTATATTTCTCTAATTCTACTATTCTGAACAATAATGAACTTTTTATATTATTTCAACTCTATTTTTTCTGAGTAACAATGATGTTTTTTTATATGATCTTAATCCTACTTTTTTTCTGACCAACCAAGACTCCCAGATTTGCTCCGCTAAAGCTTTCATCATGGAGACTGGGAAGGAACTTGATAGTGCTTATGACCGGGAATTCATCACAGTTAGCGATCGCAGCAAGTGTTCTGGGCTATGCAACAACAGTCTAGAGGAAAGAGGCTTTTTCTGCAGGTCTTTCGTCTTTGACGAAAAGTCAAAAACTTGCCTACTGTATGACGAAGACCCAGTAGGATACAGGATAGGTCCAGAAATAAGTGATCCTCTCCGAGGAAGTAGCGGAAACTACTTCAGAGTCCTCTGTGGGACACATGAGCGAGGTTAGATCAGCTTGTTGTATATATTTATATATGTATACACACATTGTATACATATATATATATGTAGGAAAAGTTTCACTTTAAATTCTCGTGTTTATCACTCGTATTGCATGCGAATTAGAGTAAAAGCGCAAATATTCAACCTTCTGACTTGATTTATAGGCTTAATCTTTTAATTTAATTGCTCCACACCATATTGGTGTGAATTTCGGAGAAAACATCTAAATATATAGTCATTGTTACAGTTGAAAAGTAATATTATAATTTCCTAGCCTTCGAGATTCATTCCTTCGTTTTACTCTAACCTAATGTTTTCTGATTTATATCACACACTTGGATGAACAAAATAATGTAGTAAACAACCAATCCAATCTGAACTTTAAGTTTTGGCGGACTGCAACTGCCTATGTTGAATCCAGCTCCAGGTAGGTGTAATCCATTAAAGCTTTAAATGTGGTACTTCCGACTTTCTAAAACAAGAACAATTTGAATCTGTCTTGATTTAACACACCATTTACTGACTAGTATATTTACCTACAACAATACAATTAGAACCAGTCCTTTATTGTTTTGTCGTTGCAGCGTACGTTAAGCTCTTCAATTAGATAATGATGTTTCTAGCTTAAGTTTTAACGAAATTATTTTGTCTTATTTCTATTAATGTTATTATTGAGATGTTCTTGTTCTTTCATTATTTTCTGTAATATTTTCCTCCAGATGCTCTGTTCAATAACGCTACTTTAGAATGCTTCCGACGTAAGAAACTGGATGGATCCCACGAAAATGAGATCAAATCCTATTCGTTTCAGGAGTGTTTGGACGAGTGCATGCGCCGTTACGGGCGTGCTTGTCGTTCTGTCGAATACAGTTCGCTCTATCTGTCGTGTAGATTCAGTAGCTATGAAGACGGTTGGGGAACTGGAAGACCAAACCTCATAGACGACGACTATTACGATTACTATGAACTTAGATGGTGTAAGTAATCAAAACAAATGGTATAAACATACATGTTATTATATACTAGAAATTATATTTAACTAACACATCTTTATTACCTGAAGGCGATCAGAGGGAAGAATTGAATCTGAAAGTTCTAAAGTAAACATGGGTCTTTCTTATCATTTCTCCGAAAGGAGGCCGAATACCGACTGAATGGGTCACCTGTTTTAATCATTCGCATCACTATACAGTAGTGTATTGTCTGTTAGTCAATCAGTTGATACTAAAATCACGTCACATAAGGGACGCTTAACGTTGCAATTTATACTGTCGTGACGTTAGGAAAACGTGCACATGCCACGAATCAAGAGAAAAATTATGCACTCTGTAGGCTACAACACAGCATGGCATACTAACTTCAAAAGCAAGAAATAAAAATATTTGTTACTCTTAATTTAGGTTTTATTTACTCTTGAAGCAGAACACTTTCGGGGACCCTGTGTAAGTACATCTAGTTGTAGGGGGTATTTTTTACAGAATTGAGGAAGACCAAAATAATTTAATGTTTCACAAGTATTTCATTTATTACGATCATGGTTTCGCCAGTAAAGGCATTGTCTGGTAATTTTTGACGTCTGGCATAACACAGACACAGGACAATCTTGCAAGGTTATTTGTGGAAATACTGGATGGATATTAGATATGAAATGGGTTTTGATAATGCTCCGTAAACCTTAATTAGATGAAAGCAAAGGAAAACAAAACTTCACGAATATTGTCTAATTTAATTGAAAAAGGGAGTTATTTAATGGAACTTATCCAAGTTCCTTTCATGTTGAAGTTTTTCATGGTTTTCGCAAGAATCTCCGTAACCTGAACCTCATTTCTTGCAACGACTTCAAATGTTGAATGTATAGTATAAAGTAAAATTACTGCTATACAACTTAAAGTAAGCTTTTATTTGAAAAACCATAAAAATGAAATGATCAATATTTCCATTCGTCTCTGTTGAAACTTTAGAAAGTTCTTTAAAATAAACACTGTCAAACTTCTTCACGATGTAGGACATTTACCACTCATTTTATTTTTCTGATTATTGATCAGAACTGGGATTGTAAATTCATCTCATCCTTTGCTAATAAGTTTAAATTTATAATTATGACATTAAAGTAACAAGGCAACAATACAGTTACTGTTAGATTGAAGAATATATTTATTGACTAAACATTGTTTACACCATCTGCATAACTTGTAGCTAAACGTTTAGATCTGATCAATGAACAGGATATATCTTGTTATACATGAATAACCAAATTTATGTAATTATACAACTTCTTTATTTCCCACTCATCTCCCCCCCCCCTGTTCTTTAGCGCTATTCTTAAGGGTCCGGCATGACCAGGTGGGTTTGAATCCCCGTTACACCAAACATGATCGCTCTTTCAGCCGTGGGGGCGATATAATGTTACGATCAATTCCACTATTCGTTGGTAAAATAGTAGGCCCAAGAGTTGGTTGTGGGTGGTGATAACTAGCTGCCTTCCCTCTAGTCTTATACTGCTAAATTAGGGACGGCTAGCGCACATTGCCCTCGTGTAGCTTTGCGCGAAATTCAAAAACAAACAAACTAAACGTCATTAGAATAATACAAGTTCATTGAAATAAGAAATGAATATGAATTGAAGAGTGAATAAGAAAGATTGAGTTTCCGATAACTTTGTATGAAAGACCTCAGAGATCACATTTAAAACTCTTAGGTAGTTGGTATTTTTTTATTATTGTTTACAACCTCTGTTTCAAAAATAATTCTTTATATTAATAGATCGAGGCGATTGGAGCTCAATATATGGTGGGGGATATACTCCAGAAAGATCTGGTTATGGAGACTATGGTGGTAGGAAGTGGGGAGGAGGATGGAGCGACATTAGACCAGACATAGGACGTTATCCACAACCACCTCCTCCTCCACCACCTTTCGAGGACAGGTATGGTGGAGGATATGGCGGGGATTTCAGCGAGAACTATGGTGGTCGTTATGGTGGCGGAAGATACCCTCCTGGACCTCCTCCTCCACCATTACCACCAGGTCCGAACTCTATTTATCCTCCTAGGCTCCCTGGCCCACCCCTTCAACCAGGACCAGAAGGACTTGGTTACCCCACATGCACCGATCGTGGTAATGGTGGCGTACCAGGAAGCGTACCAGGGGGCGCTGGATTTCAGAGAGTTGGATTTGGACAAAGGCTACGAAGCTTTTACGTTCGGCGGGTGGTGCGAGCTGACAGGGTAGAAGACTGTGAACAGGCGTGTATTGATGCACGTGATTTTGATTGTCGATCTTTTAATTTCAGGTAATATTTAGAGGGTACTTAGTCACACTAGGGTGATTATTTTAAAAATGAAGAAAACGTATTACACAAGAACCATTTTTTAGAATTATGGAATATTTATTTTGTTAACTAAGAAAACGCAAGATCATTATTACTATAATTATTTTGTGAGGATTTATTCTTGAATTAATTGGTGTTAATTTAGTTATCACTCCAGTAATAATTAATAGGATAGTTTTTCATTTTTATTTAATTAAAATATTCGTAATTTAATATGTACTATTTCTTTTATAAGTATATTATTCAAGTCAATTCTCTGGATGACCTAACTTCTGAGTAGGCATGAAAAATAATTTGCAATATATTTACATACTTGTTATTTCCAACTGATGTTTTAAGCGGTACTTATAATGCATATTCTCATCAGACCCTTCTTTCCTGAAAATTGCGAGCTAAGTGATATGGACACTACTCAGGTACAGCTGAGCAATCCCAGTCATTTTGACGACAACACACAATTCGATTTCTACGAACGAGATAGTCCTGGATCAATACGTCATTGCCTTGATGGTGAGTGTTTGTCTTGCTATTCCCGATGGAAAAGATAACAGGAGATAACTATTTTTTTTCCAGCTTAGTTATGGAGAATATATGTTGTTTTTTCTTGTGTGTTTTCAAATTGGATATTTACTCGTTTTGTGAATTTTACGTTTTTGGTTGTATTTTTCTAACAATATGAATAAAGAAAAAAAGAATGATTTATCTATCTGTTTATAAAAAAACCTCGGCTTAGTTCAAGTTGAGATATTTATTAATTAAGTAAGCATTCAGTTATTCGGGAGGAAATTTTAGACTGCTTTCACCATCGTCTAGCCGTATAACTGCAGGAGCTTGTGATCTAATCTGTTATGTAGCTGTAGATATTTGTGATCTAATCTGTTATGTAACTGTAGAGACTTGTGATCTAATCTGCCACGTAACTGCAGGAGCTTGTGACTTAATCTGCCAGGTAACTGTAGGGACTTGTGATCTTATCTGCCAGGTAACTGTAGGGATTGTGATCTTATCTGCCAGGTAACTACAGGGACTTGTGATCTTATCTGCCAGGTAACTACTGGGACTTGTGATCTAATCTGCCAGTTAACTGAGGAGCTTGTGATCGATTTTGCCGTGTTATTACAGGGACTTGTGATTTAACCTTGGATTTAAAACCCATTCCTCGTGGTTATTGATTTAATGGATGACACAAAAGTAACTTCATATTTCGTGAAATATATCAGATACAGCTAGAAGTATGTCTGGCATCATAGTTAATTACATGTATAAACCAAAAGTAACGTTTAAGAAAACGATAGAAGGACTAGGTAGAACTTGAAACCAAAATGTATCGTAACGTAAATCTTTGGCCACTCTCTTTTCTGCTCGATTGTTTGCTAATTAGGCTATTTTATATCCTCACAGTTAGCCAGTCTTGTTCTCCTGACGGTATGGAGTTCTCTCTTCGAACACCAGATGGCTTTTTTGGTCGTATCTATACGTACGGGTTCTATGATACATGTTTCTATGATGGAAATGGTGGTAACATTAACGTCCTAAGAATAAGTCGAGCAAATGGTTTTCCACGATGTGGAACACAGCAAGTACGTATTTCTGTTATTTTGAACAATTTTTAAAGTCATATTCTACTTAAAACATGAAATTGTGTAACTTGTTTTCTTTCTGCTTCATTCTGTTACATTTTTTCTCATTTCATTTTATCGAAAACACACTGAGTAAAAAGGTTTATTTTGCATAAGTTTATATATATGTATATATATATTTATATATATACATAATTAGTTCACCCATTAGAAAAAGTTGCCTTCAGTAACTGCTTTCGTTTCAGATTTATAGAGTGCTAATGCTGAACCAAACTTTTTGTAATTCAAAAATTCAAAACTTTTAATACCTTAGGCTTAAGAGATGTGGTTTTGAGATAATTATCGCTTTTAAAAACTGTTGGCTTATGTTAGTAAAAGGCGATAATAATTTTTTACATTATGAATTAATTATGAATGTTGAAACTACGTACAGTTGTGGAGTAATGAGAGGTATTAGAAGATCTTTTTAACAAAAGCTTTGCGATTAATATTCGAAGATCACCGGGTAACGGCAGCAAAAAATATTATTTTTCATCATAATTATCCAAATATCAGGAATTTATAATGTCGTCTATTTCTTTGTAACATGACAATGTTTTATAGCTATAAGAACTGGTTGGATTTTGGAATTATTTTGTTTGGAATATGTATTTCTAATTTGTGTGCACACTTATTTCCGATAGGTTTGATGGATGTTGTTTCCTCTGTCATACGTTCAAGTAAAATGAAGTAAATGAATTTACTACCGTTTTGCATCTTTGACTTTCATGCTTGGGAACTTAACGATTTTTTTACCTGGAGCTTTAACATTAGAAATAATAATCAACAGTTTAAAAAGCACACATACACTAAATAATGAGATATTTTTTGTCGTTTCATAAGACTTTTAACTACTACAATTAAAAACAAGACGGTGGTTGTTAATAAATCTGTTAAAAACTGAACTTTGTTTGAACTTTACAATTTGCATATTTTTTGAAATATAACAAATGTGGTCGTAGTTTATGATATTTCAATTCAAATATTCTGGATTGTTTTTTAAACAGTACGGAGACGTTATGACCAATATAGTAGTAGTGCAGTTCAACGACTACGTGCAGACGTCACGTGACAAAGTTTATAACCTTACTTGCTACCTTTCTGGAGTTGGAGAAACGGTGGTGACGTCAAACTACCTGGATACTCGAACCGATGGGTAGGTAACATTGAATCGAATAAAATGATTAGCTAAACAAATTTAATTTAGATACTATAAGATGATAAAACTAGTAGAATCAATTTTATGTCTGTTTAATTTCATTTCAGGAAAGTGTAACATGTTTTACCTAATATCTAATATACAGTAATATGGAAACACACAAACAATATACAAACAAGAGTTACAAAAAAAAAACACGAGTAATTGCAACTAAACTGTAAATTTATTACGTAATAGCTGGAGTACCCGTCCCCTAAACGGAAATTATGTAAATTAATGATTAATGAAAGGTTATCTTACGACATGAAAAATTGCTTCCTTTGTATGTAATTGTAAGAAACGCAAAAACGCCCATAAAATCTGCCAAACACAAAATGTGAAACCGCAAGTTTGCACGTGTCTCCGCATGGACCCAACAAACCGTCATACCAAATGTGGTGAAGATCCATCAATAGGAGACGAAATAGTAATAGCGCAAAAACGCCCGTAAAAATCTGTAAATGCAAAACTGAAAATTTGTAGGTACATGGACATGGATATACAACAGACAGCACTATTATATTTATATAGATATAAACATTGTCACAGAAAACACAAAAGAAAAGTGAATAAATTATACAAGACACTCACTGGTATTTTGTATGGGAACCTTTTGATTTACACAAAGCATTGCAACTTGTTCTCATGCTGCCATCAGTTTGTCAATGTATGATTGTGGAACATTGTTCCAAATATCATCTCTTTCTCTTCGCAGTTTACTAAGACTGTTTGGTCATCTTTTGACCTCTTTATTTTTCTATAAATAAGCCATGTAGCCTCAAGAATATTTATGTTGGGACTTTACGCAGGCCAAGCTGTAGCCTCCTTACTGCTGTGCTATCATTTACTGGATACCCAGCTGTCAGGGTGCCATCATTTGTGGGTAAATCATAGACACCATTGGCTGAAATCAGCCCAAACTTGTACTGATCCCCTCACTATATTTCAATGTAGATGTTGTACATTGACTATGATACCTCCTTCGAATAAGCTGTTATCTATTGTTGCTGAACACTTCAAACTTGGACTCATATGTAAAGAGCACGGAGCATTTTACTATTTGGGATAAAATCCGATGTTAATTTCAATTAACCAGATTACCAGTTTGCTGTAGGACTATAACAAGAACATTTTGAAAAGAACTGCGTATTGCCAGAAGTTTGTAAAATATATCATCAATGGCCATTTAAAACTTGAACAGTGTCTTGCATTAAGGATGCTCTTTGAAAACCAAACATGAATACATATAGTCACAAGAATACAGATTGCTTTGGTGGCAATTCTTGTTTCAAACTCATCACTAATATTATTAACATATACAGCATTTATGGATCAACTGCAACTATTTTCTTTAATATATGGGCGAAAATGAAGCTCTTCAAGGGACACAGATTTAGGGTTGTTAACCAATAAAGGATGATATTAGAAATGTATAAAAAGCTTGAAGCAAAGTGTAAAAAAGAATACTTCCCATATGGCTGTTGTTGTTATCCAATTGAGTATGAAATTCCAAGCTAGATGTTCGAGAGAAAAAGAAATGTAAAGTTGTATGGGTTAAGGGATAAGTTGTTATTAAACAACGATACAGTTTCATTATCGTAACGAAGAAGCTGGAATAAAACTGAACACCACAACATGTACCTTAATTGGTTGCTTGTTTCAAGTTAAGCACAATGCCACATATTTGGCAATCTGTGCTCTGCCCAGCACGGGCACCGAAACCCGGTTTCTGGAGTTGTAAGTCCGCAGACATTCCGCTGGGCCACTTGGGGGGGGGGGGCTGTACCTTAATGAATAGCAACGACCAATATATCTTTGCATTGTTTTTTAATAGAGCCCATTTTGATGCATTTAAAACTTGAATCACCTCACATTAAAACTGTTTTGTCAGAAAACGATAATGCAAAACATTATATGAGCAAGCAGATTTTTTTTCGCTCGAATTTCTTTCATATACAACTCGAATTTGAATTATCTGAGTTATTCATGCTGAAACCCAGTAAGGCAAATCTCTATGACTCTGTGTGTGGGTGTACGAGTGGATTCGTAGTTTGATAAATATTGATAACAATGTAAATATTACACATCAGCTTGTTAATGCATTTAATCAAATGGCGGAGTCCCAATTCGGGTTGCTCAGCTTGTAAAGATCGATAGAGCATGGATGTAAAACATGTTCGAAGTCATGTTTCGAAGTAAATTGAATAAGTATATTGGTCAACTGAATGATCTAATATTGATTTACCTAAATAAATTCGAAACAAAGAATAGATGACTAACAAGATGTAGGAAAATTCTTGTACACCATTCCCACATTTCAATGTTTTTCTTTTTCACATATCGACTGCAAAGAATAGGACAAGTAATGTGAATGTAGGATGTCCAAGAGAAGACGTTACAAGATCCAATAGAAATATGCAAAAAGTTTTTGCTGAAGACGAGCATAATGATGAAGAGAGTAGTAATAAAATAAAGAAAACTTGTGGACGTCTCGTTGCTTTCTAAAAGTATTGTTCTCGTAGAATTTTCTTATTTAATACTTAAATATTCTTAGAAGCTGGAAATACCATATTGAAAATACTAACTCCAAAGAATCGAGGGATCAGAAACATAAAAGAAAAGACATGCTATCACTACAAGTTAAATTGCTGTACTGTACATTTCTTGCACTCAAAGCTTTAAACATTGTAGATATAAAGCAAGATCTGTATTATATAATGACTACAGTGTTCAACATTGGATGGATTTTCGCTCCAAGCATGGAATAATTGATGGGGTAAAATATATTTGCAACTATTGTGACGAAATAATGAATATGTGTTTTTGAGCAGGAAGCAAACAGTCATTAGAGAAGTTTTTAGTTGACATTATGTTGGAACAACTCTTGATGAGATACCCAGACAGATATTATTCACCAAGTGAGTTTAAAATCCACCAAGCTATAGGACCATTACTGGGTTACGTGGGTTCTCAAGTAAGCTTGAAATACGACAAGATATAGGACCATTATTGGGTTTCCTGGGTTTCTAAGTAAGCTTAAAATACGACAAGATATAGGGCCATTTATTGGGCTACCTGGGTTCCCAAGAAAGCTTGAAAAACAATAAGAAATATAGTAGTTACTGGGTTACTTGGGTTTCCAAGTAATCTGAAACCTGACAATGGATAGGACAGTTATTAGGTTACCTGAAAACCCAAACTATTGTTCAATGAGGGAGAACTGGAATGGATTCTCAGCATGAGCAAATAATTACCTGCATACCTGATGCTGAACCAAAAATAAAGCCTCATTTTGCGTGACAGAAATTCAAAGAAAATTTATGATGGCACAATGCATGATGGATGGATTGCCAACCAATTCGCAAGTGAAACTAAAATAGTTATCTTGGAAACAACCAGGAAGACGTTACAATTGATTTGTTATTATACCTGAATTATAAGAACCAATCAATAGTAACAAGCACTATTATAATTAGTAATCCAACTTGAAGCTCATCCATTATTCCATTTGATAAAACATTTTGTAAGGACCAGCTTATGTACTTTGTATGTTACTGCTCTTTTTCAAATACTTCTGATTATTGTTTGCACTGATTATTGTAAGCTTCTGGCCAAACTTACGTTGCAATTAGCAATCAACCTTTATTAAAATAGGTTAACTTTGATAACCAATTTGGAAGTTGTATCAAATTTGGTTTCAGTTTTGGACTCTTTAGATCCAGAGCGGATGATGTGAAAATTTATCACAATGTTTTAGAATTTTTCGCCTCTCTAAGTCGTGACTTCAGGGTTAATAATAAATTCACCCGAATTTTTTTTTTTATTATTATTTCTGCTGTTCAGGCTCGTTTTGTTATTATGTTTTCCTCCTTAGTTTTTAATTTGTTAAGACCGATCCATATGAAAGATTTTCTTAAATTAGGATTTAAAACATTTTAAAAACAGTTTTACAGAGATACTTTGCTATCATCTGATGAGGAACAATTTGATACAAGATTTGTTCGATATTTTGGTTTGGTCCGCTATTCTAGGTTCTACTAGTGTCGGGAAATAGTACCTCTAACCTGTGGTCGGCCGAAACAAAAGACGTTTACAAAGTGTTGTTAGGACTGTCTTTTCTTACCGTTAGTCGAACAAGAGACTCAGAGGTCAAATGAAAATAATGTTATGAGTTAATATGCTTTCGCCTGTTATAGGTCAAGTAAAGAACATTATTCTTTGATACAGGTTTAATCTAGATGAGATGGTTAAAACTAGTTTGATCAATTTCTTTTGGGCGTAACTGGCCTAATTCAGACGCTTTGGTCAAAGTAATCTAAATTAGCCGTATTAAGCGAAACTAGTTTTACTTGGCTGATTTGATCAAAACTATTCAATTCAAGAGAGCCAATAATTCCGGTGCGTTAGTTAAATATGGTATAATTCAGAGGTTCAAAGGTGGTCTAGTCCTGATGGGATCGTCTAAATTAATTTGATTTAGATGAAATGGACGAAACAGGTCTAATTCAGATCGAGTTGATGGTCTAACTTAGATTAGTTTTTGGAAACTGGTTTCTTCAGGACATATTAGTTAAAATTATTCTTAATTAAGATGAACTGGTCATAACTAGTGTAATGCAGATGAGTTAGTCGAAACTAGATTAGATTTAAATGATTTGGTTGAAATTAGTGTAAATAAAATGAGTTAGTTGGTACTAACCTTAATCCATACGAATAGAGTGAAACTAGTCTAATTCAGTTGAATTAGTCGAAATAGGTCTAATTCAGATAAGTTGGTTGAATATGGTCTAATTTACATGTAGATGAGTTGTTTAAAACTGGTCTAATCAAGATGAGTCTCAATTCCAATAAGATGGTCGAAACTGGTCTAATGTAAATGAACCAGTCAAATCTAGTCTTATGCCGGATGGATTGGTTGATTCTTGTCAAATTCATATGCAGATGGGTTGTATAAAACTGTTAGCATCAAGATAAGCGAGTTGAAAGTCAAAACTAGTCTAAAACTCAAATTAGGTGGTCAAAACTGTTGTAAGTTAGATGATTTGGTCAAAACTAGTCTTGAACTGGTTTAATTTGAATGTAGATGAATTGCTTAGTAGTGATCTAGGAAGTTAAATTACTCGAAACTAGTCTTAGTTCAGATGAGTTGGTCTAGACTTGTCTGTTCCAGATGAGACGATAGCGACAGAGTATTGTTTAATAATTTCACTTTATTTTTTTTTATCTTCGGAAAATGATAAAAATGATACTAAAACTTTGCAGACATTAATATTATGTTGGTCACAAAATTTCATCAATGTAGTGGAGTATATAAAAGCTAGATAAATATATTAAAAACATCAATCAGATTATACCGGTGTATATTAAAGGCTATAATACCTGATATGTGGTTCCTTTTTCTACGTCGAAATTTTTAGACGCTATCCAACGCAGATTGAGCACCTGCCAGCTCAGAATATCCTGACCTCTAGTGTTGTCTTGCGAATACTGTATCGTGGCACTCCAACAAACACCATCGCAGTGGGAGATTTGCTTACTTTTAGGCTCGAAGCTCGAGGACAGTGTAAGTTTAAAAAAATACAATTTAAAATTATAACTTTATTGTTTAATTTACTTATGCTTGTAAGTTACCCTTTCACTTTTTATCGCAAAGCTCTTTTCAGAACAGTTGCAAGATTTTATGATAATATAATCATTAATATCTCTATATACATCTTTGGTGAGCTTTACAATTGTAAATGGAATAACAACTATTATAAAGTAGAAGTAATATAGTTATGGGAAAACTGCGATAGAGAAATAAAAATAATGAATCCTTATTAGTTGAACATGTGACAAACCCGACCCACTTTATTGGTCCGTAATACCTGAACCAGAGTCATTATTCAAAATCTAGTTTTCTAGTACTGGTAGCGCCACGGGTCAAGGTTTTGTATGATAATTTATGACGAGTTGTATCTACCTATAGAACTGTCTGCAGTCATATAAGCTTCTCTCTCTTCTTGTTACCTCGTGGCTTTTCCTGAAGATGGCGGAGTAGTATTGACTGCCAAAATATGTAGAATCATCCAACAAGCCCATTGCCGTTTTAATAAATTATTATGCGCTTTTAAAGTTGTGATATCTTTAAAAAATACAACAAATGAAATTAACTGAAAATTAGCAACCATTTCACACAACATTAACTTATGAAAAAGCTATAATCTTTAAAGCTTTTTAAAATTACTTATATGTTTGTTCTTTATCGTGGGTGTTATTCTCCAGCTGAATAGAACTTCGAATTTATATCGTGTGTGAAAGGCTTAGAAAGCGTCACTGCTTTCTTATCTTAGGCATTTTACGCCATTATAATACGTTTCTAGCAGTGCGTGCTATGGGTTGCCACAGGTCCATTTCAGGTGAGTTCTGGTACCAAGAATAACATCTTGTGTTATGTAAGAGATACCTCTGAAATACTAGTTTTATTTATGGATTCATAGAAGAGGACAACTGTGACGTGATTTTAATATTCTTTTAATGATATTCTGGCAGACAGGTACGATTTCTTTACTGGTGACATCTTCGCAACCAATGTCATCGCCAAAGATCCCTATTCCGGAAGAGAAGTGCAATTGATCGATTCAAGGGGGTAATATATGTCATTTTCCCCTATCCCTTCATGTTTCTTTATTCAATTATTTCATAATAGTGGTTGTAATTCAGAGAAAGTTGAATTAAACAGTAAAGTCAAAAACTAAGGTTAAGGTCTTGTAAACTTAAGATTTTTCGAAACTTGTATTTCTTTATCATTCTGTGTTTTGACTGTTTACTTATTGAATTTGTGTTGCGATTAAATTGAATTTTATTATAACCTAAGTTTCGTGAACTTGGTGTCAATATAGTGTTCACACCTCTAAATATGTGGTAAATATTGTACATCCTTTAAAATACAGTAACACAGAAAATTAGACAAAAAATGTTATTTATCGTAACTCCATTTGGTCTTCTTACAGGTTATTAAGACATTGTTTTATTGGCGTTCTAAGGATAA
Source organism: Limulus polyphemus (assembly GCF_000517525.1). Taxonomy (NCBI): domain Eukaryota; kingdom Metazoa; phylum Arthropoda; class Merostomata; order Xiphosura; family Limulidae; genus Limulus; species Limulus polyphemus. The sequence goes on along the minus strand of NW_013667792.1, from coordinate 76,180 downwards.
TTGTTCTCTTGAAAACTTTGGTGGTTTTTTTAGAATATGTTCTAGTACAGTAGAAATAATTCAAAGCGATCGTTTACAGGAGTCTTTGTTTTCGGATTACTAATCAATTATTCTTATGCATTTGTATGGGTTACTTTAAGCTGCCCTATTGACCTTTACGTATTTCCCGAGTTACATCGAACACCAGAGGGCGCTCTAGAAGCTGAATTTTACGCATTCAAGATTCCTGATTCCAATTTGCTGGTGTTCCAGGCAACAGTTCGTACATGTCGTGGACCCTGTGAACCGGTAAGATTTCGAACTATACAATATACAACAGTATTTCCTTTTATGAAAATGCTTGGTATTCACTGATCAACAATCCTGTTGACTACGTTTGAAAGTGTGTGTTCTGCCCTCTCACGCTGTTGCCAAATTATTTATTTAATAATATTAAATATTTTAATATTTACTACACTCTTAAAAATTATAATTACTTTACAATTGCCTATTTTGCTGAGATGTCACACTTGTTTATAATTTATTTATTTTATGTACTACGATTTCTTACAAGTTTCTTTTTTTACCGCATTCAAATATCTCACGTGCAGTTAATCAATTGTTATTTGCCATAACAGTTAGAAAGCGCGTCAAACTTGCTTGCACAGAGTCCGCGAAATTATCTAACGATAGATTTAGAACGTTTCGTTAGATCATGAGGTAGATACGTCACTGTGTAATCTTTAGATTAGTAGCCTTCGTACACAAAGTAGAAAAAAGTTGTGATATAATAACTCAGAAAAATAAAACGTTATTTGGCCAACAAATACTTTATCATACGCAATTCTTGCCACATTCAGTCTGTGTTTTTCCATTAAACTTATAACTTTCAATATTTCTTACGGTGTTATTTTTTTAGCGCAAAGTTACACAATAGGACATGCGTGCTCTTCCGAACGCGGATAATCAAACCCTAAATTTTAACGTCATGAGCCTGAAAACTTACTGCTAACGCACCGAGAGTGATAGTATTATTCAACATCAATATATCTGACCTAAATATATTTTTTGATTATTATGATAAAATTCATAACTTAAAGTATGGTTTCAAAATTGTTTTTGTAATGTTGGCAGTTGCTTGAATACATTTGCACAATTGGTATATCATAGACATATGGGTATGGATTGATAAGTTTGGTAAGTTTTAAGAAATATCGTAATGAATAACAACTCACACTTTTATCTTTGTTAACTTGATAGACGCGCACATGTTTAGAACTAGGACTACAGTGTTATTTAAAGTGCAGGTTCGAAACATTCCTATTTTTGGGACAGTTTAACGTAATTAATTCTACTCTTTATTTAATAGATATCGTTGCTAAATGTTTTCACTTCGCTAGCTTTCATTAATGCTAATTGTCCGTTGGTTCGGTTATCCCTAATATAAGAAGTGCTTTTTCTGTTACATACAGAGTGTAATTGTATATTCTGTACAGACCATATGCAGTGACCTAAGCAGACCCGGCACTTTTCCGTCATGGGGACGCCGAAAGAGGGCAGCTTCGAATGAAACAACATCTGCTGGCTCAGCCTTACCTATCCGTGTAGCCCAGTCTAGTACAATAGCAACGCCGTCTAACGGTACTGATGAGGAAACAAAAGAAGAGGTACATGAACTTCTAAAAGTGTATTTGTCACGATCTGACATACCTTCTGAAGGTCCCTTTGCAGGTAAGTTTAAATATATATTTCTTTGTTTAAGGTGCGCTACCAGTGAAACGATAGAACGTCTCCAATTTACCATGAAAATAGACGTTTTATAATTTTAGCTAAAGTCCAACAGCACATGAACAGGTCTAGGCGTAGTGTTTAGGATACAGGCTATGGGTCAAAAGGTCCAAGGTTCGAGCCACGATATGCTTCTGAACATTTCTCATTTTAAGCTTTGAAAGCGTTATAAATGTTATAGTACATCCCGCTATTCGACCAAAAGTTGTTTTATAACAAGCATGGGCTCTGCTGATTGTTTTTTCTCTCTCTGTGCAGCAGTTTTATATTATGGATAGCTATAACTGAACCTAAAAGGCCTCCGACGTAGTCGTTTAGCCATAGGCACCGAACGTGGATAAGTCTATTCCAGCCATCGCAGCGGGGACAATGCATTATTATTATTTTTTAATGTGGGTTTATGCTTTAAACTAAATGCCAGAAAAGCTGGGATCCTCATAGGCTACTTGTGTTATGAAAACCACCACAAGAACATAATCTTGAATTTAAAATCAAGAAAACAACGTAGTCTTTGGAAAGTTGAATACATGACCAAGTTCTACACTCAAACACATTTTTTAAACTACAACAAAACTTTGAGTTGAATACAACCGAAAATTAGGCAGCAGAACTAGCATCGTATCCAAACGGGTGTATTACATGAAATCAGGAATCACCGTGGTTAACTGAAAATCAAAATGGCAAATCGTTACCGAAAACAGTACTTCACAGAACAAAGTCATACTCACGACTAATTCAAAATTCATAGTAATAGGCGGAATAAAACGATTGCGTATGAGAACATCTTCAGTCACCAAGACAAATTTTAAATAATAATAATAATTTCCTGTCAGAGTAATCTATGTACTTATTGCGAAATAAACTTGGCCATTAATATAGCTAATTAAATATTATTTTCTCACGTTTTACTTATAAAAATTAGAATGCATTGTTTCATAAGTTAGATACCCTCGCCGTTAAAAATATTTTCGACTATAAACTCAATATTATTTCACGAGGTTCGGCCAGCTTAGGAGATTAGGGTTAGACCTAAATATAAATTCTAAACTAATAATGCAAAACAATTTTTATAATAAAGGTCTAATAATAAATCATAAACTAAAATAAAAAACAATTACATTCAATATACAAACTACTAATAAAAGCAACAGTAAATAAACTGATTAGCATATCTTACTTAGGGAACCCGCTAACACTAGTTCTTGTCTTGAACCATCATGTTCGATGTATGTTCGTTTCGTAGCTTGTTCTCTCTAACACCAAACTTTACCAAAGGAAACTCATTAATAATGAGTCCCAACTATATAACGTCATAGACTATCCTAAATGTGACAATTAAACCTAATTGTTTTAGTATAAACCGTGTCAGATTGATAACATCAAATTTCCCATCGCACAAACAAAAAACCAATGTTTGTATGACAGTTCTACAACAATAATACATTGTAGTACAAACGAACGAGGTGTAATATGACAAAGACAGTAAATATAAATGTACTAATATAATTAAATCAGTGAAGTAATGTCAAACGGAACTAATAACAAACAATTTCAACTAACGATTTATAAAATCAGTGGTGGTCAATGCACAAAATCCTAAGGAATCAAAGGGTAGACGTGAAAGTTTTATAGAAGTGATAGTTTGTAAAACTTCTAAGCCTATAGTCTTTAACACAAATATTTTGAATTTTCCACAGAATCAAATATATTCTGTTTAATTTTAAAAGTGAGAAGTCTCGATAATAAGAAATGCGAATCAGTTATCGAGCTCTATTCACAAAATATTGTAATGATGAACAAATTCTATTATATCTAGTAAGATGAGAGTAGTAAACATTGTAATATAACTTACTGGAATATTGGTATTTGGGAATGGAAAGTTTATAACTTCAAGGTGGAAAGTGTCCGTTTTATTAAAAATTTTAAAGTTTGAATCTGCGATTAATGATGTTGATATCTATGTCTAGGTAATTTGTTTTGTTTCTAGGGGGAGAATTTTTCTAGAGTAAGCTCTGCCGAATAATATATCTTGTAAACATTTCAATTAGACTAGAAGCTTTAAAAACAAAAAATAACATTTTACGAATATCTATTTAAGCAGGAGAAAACAATATGCATGAGAAAAACTAGTATCATAAGCCCTAACCTATAAAACAAACAAAACAAATCACAAACACATCTTTTTACAATGACTAAACAAAGCAAAATGCAATAAAAGGAATATTAATAAACCAGCTTCACCCCCCCCTTCCCTCCTCTCCCGAAAAAAAACACACAACAAAAACAACATTAGCACATCATTTAACAATAATAATGCAGAATGAAAGTAATGAAAGAAAATATCATCAAATCAGCTTCACGTAGACTGGCTAAGTAAAACATAAAATAGGATTTACTCAGCTACTCCAAACAAATCGCACACACACATTTATAGCTTTTTTCATTTGTAGAAGTATTCAAACTATTTTATTAGAAAGTGACTTAACATTAATAACTTTCACAACTTAGCCCACCTATCGTTGCAGTATCATGTCATTCCACTAGACTTGGTGAATATAGTTGGAAAGTTATTATACTTATTATTGTTGTTAAGGGTTTTAATAGCAAACTTTAACTAGGATTCATCAGAAATCACTGCTCACTTAAATAGGGAACATACATAGGGAACGGTCCTCATTTTGAACATCAGCTTACATAGGGAACTGTCCTCATTTTGAACATCAGCTTACATAGGGAACTGTCCTCATTTTGAACATCAGCTTACATAGGGAACTGTCCTCATTTTGAACATCAGCTTACATAGGGAACTGTCCTCATTTTGAAGATCAGCTTACATAGGGAACTGTCCTCATTTTGAAGATCAGCTCATAGAGAGAACTGTCCTCACTTTGAAGATCAGCTCAAAGAGGGAACTGACTTCATTTTGAAGATCAGCTTACATAGGGAACTGTCCTCACATTGAAGATCAGCTCACAGAGGGAACTGACCTCATTTTGAAGATCAGCTTACATAGAGAACTGTCCTCACTTTAAAGATAAGTTTACAGAGGTAACTGTCCTCACTTTGAAGAGCAGCTCACAGAGGAAACTCTCCTCAATTTGAAGATTAACTTACATAGGGAACTGTCCTCACTTTGAAGATCAACTTACAGAGGGAACTGTCCTCACTTTGAAGATCAGCTTACCTGGTTCAGTAAGTGATTTGTTCTCACTCACATGAACGTGTAAAATGCAGTCCCTTCAACACCAGGAGAAGACTATGAACTAACAGGTGGAAGAAGTGACGTTGTTCTACTTTAGGAGCAAAAATTTGTCGAGTCGTCCTTTGGTCCATGGCCCCTGTTTATATTGCAACCAGCTTTTCCGGATCGAACAATCACGCACCTCCTCACAAAACATTTCAAATTTTCACTGAAGCCGTCCATGTTCATTGCTGTTCACTGTACAGCTAGAGTGATTAATCACATCAACACTTTTATTGAAACTAACCCCTATGTTATCTCTAGGAGTCCTGAAATTAAATGTTTTCCTTCCTGTCATCTGCTCCCAATTATACTTAGGGAGGAAATATGTCATATACATAAAATCGTGTATGGATCTTTCATAAGATATGAAATATACATATGTATGGACTTGTAATAACTAGACAGCAGTTAATCATATACACGGTAGTCAGAAGACAAATTGAGCGCTCACAGATTGATTCACTCAGCCTCCCCATCACACTGCCACCTGTGTGACTTACCCAGCCATCCTGTCAAATTGCCACTTGTCTGACTCACCCAACCTCCCTATCACACTGCCACCTGCGTGACTCACGCAGCCTTTCTATCATGCTGCCACCTGTGTGACTCACCCAGACTCCTTATCATGCTGCCACTTAGGTAGAATCGAGTAGTTTTTAATCTTGGCCATTTTCTGCTACATCACTGAAGACAGGTTTTCCGAACAGTTTTATAAAGGAATCCACCTATCTGAAATACAATGCCTAGAGGTATTTGCAGCCGAGATACTCTTGTTCTGTAATTTGTACCCTTCCAGGCGCAGGCACAATGGGTTAGTGGACTCAATGTAGCTACAGCTCTACAACTACAGGAACCATGGGCTGGTAGACTCAGTGTAGCTACAACTCTACAACTACAGGAACCATAGGCTGATGGTCTCATTGTAGCTACAACTACAGGAACCATGGGCTGGTAGACTCAGTGTAGTTACAACTCTACAACTACAGGAACCATAGGCTGGTGGACTCAGTGTTGCTACAACTACAGAAACCATGGGGTGGTGGACTCAGTGTAGCTACAACTACAGGAACCATGGGCTGGTGGTCTCATTGTAGCTACAACTACAGGAACCATGGGCTGGTAGACTCAGTGTAGCTACAACTCTACAACTACAGGAACCATAGGCTGGTGGACTCAGTGTTGCTACAACTACAGAAACCATGGGCTGGTAGACTCAGTGTAGCTACAACTCTACAACAACAGAAACCATAGGCTGGTGAACTCAGTGTTGCTACAACTACAGAAACAATGGGCTGGTGGACTCATTGAATCTACAACTACAGGAACCATGGGCTGGTAGACTCAGTGTAGCTACAACTCTACAACTACAGGAACCATGGGCTGGTGGACTCATTGTAGCTACAACTACAGGAACCATGGGCTGGTGGACTCATTGTACTTACAACTACAGGAACCATGGGCTGGTGGACTCATTGTAGCTACAACTACAGGAACCATAGGCTGGTGGACTCATTGTACTTACAAATACAGGAACCATGGGCTGGTGGACTCATTGTATTTACAAATACAGGAACCATGAGCTGTGGGACTCATTGTAGTTACAACTATAGGAACCAGAGACTAGTGGGCCTAGTGTAGCGAAAACTACAGGAACCACGGGCTAGTGGATTCAGTGTAGTTACGACTAGGCTCTCTCTATTTCGCAACGTTATTTGAAATGATGACTCGTTGCTTACGCTGTTTGTGTTAGGATTAAAATGCTTTGTTTTTGTACACGTGATGCCTCATGGATTCTCTCACTAGATCCTAGGCTTGTATCGTCAAGTTTTAATTCTCCTACGATGGTATTTCAGACCCTCATTTGAATTTACTTTATATATAATAGTCAATTTTTGGAAAGCGCCCGAGCTTCTGGGTCTTCTGAAATGTTCTTGATTTTTTTGTTCCTTTTGCTAACTTCTTCATCGTGCATGAAGTGCTTGACAGCATCGAGTGTGACAAGTTCGTGTATTGAATATTAACTTACAATCAGAACAATCTACCCAATTAGAGCGAAACTAAAAACAAACTTGTTAATGAACATAGCTAATTAAATATATCTTTCTTACATTCTTTTGTACAAAGATTAGAATGCATTGTTTCATCAGTTGGGTACTCTCGCAGTTAGCGATATCTTTGACTATTTGTAGTACCCTAAATCATGATTTCTGCTTTCTTGTCAACGTGAAATTCGTGTTCAGGTTTCAACAGGTTGTATATTGTCTATGATCTACCACGTCTCATAATACCCCAATACTTCGAAATTGAGCATTAAAATAAACCTTTAAACAGTAGGTGAGAAGCAGCATCCATTAGTCTCACCTTGTCTACTAACCTTCCCTTTAGCTCTGTCACAGATGAAAAAGCGCTGGATGCTGTTATGACACAAGGAGATTGTAGGTGGGACTTACCCACTTAGTCTATTACACCTTCTAGCACCACATGGTTTCAAATTTGACATGTCAATAGCGATTTTTTCCTTCACAGATTACCTGCCTTTCTTTGTAATTAATCAGACTACTTTCTGGTCTCGGGCACCAAAATTTGATCTTCCTTCGCTAGTGTATTTCTTTATAAGAATAATTAATTTGCAGATAGCTACTAAATATATGAAAATGTTGGTTTATAACGCTTATAAACTAAAAATATAGGCTACAGATTTCATTTCTTTTTCGCCTAATGTACAATTGAAAAGAGAATCTCTGACGTAGAGGTCTGATACATTCCTAGATTGGCTGTAATCTCTGCTGTGGACTGCATTTTTGTCTATTCAAAGCTCATCAGCACAGCTTAGGTCAGCAAACTAAACAAATACAGTTAGGCCTGTTATAATGTTGATGTATATATCATATTTATGTTTGTTTTTTAAATCACTATTCAGTAACCTAAATTTATTTTGGTTTATATATGGTGACTTAAAAAGGACACAAATGTTCCATACAATATAAGAGTCGACTAATTGAACTAAGGGTAGCCTTTGTCTCTCATATCTGGGTTACTACGAATCAATAAACGAATGAATCCCATATATATTACAATAAACAAAGAACAAAGATTTTCAGTCATTCGTGTGTAGTTGCATATTATATATTTATAAAGATATATTTCTTTAAATTGAATAATTAAATGTCAATAACTTTATGTGGTGTTAAGAACAACAAAATATATTTAATCATGTGACATGTGAATTTTTCTTACAGTATATGAAACTCCTACAGTATGTGTAGCACAAGCAGGTTACTACACTCTGATAGCTGTAGTAACGTTACTTATTTGCCTTGTGATAGGAGTAGCAGTAGCCGCTACCTATTACGTCCGAAAAGCTAGACTTGTGGTAAGTGACTCGTGACTCGTTTTCCATGTATGTGTGTGGGAAATCGTTACTTGAATATTCGATCATTCAGATCAATACATGATTATATTTCTCTCCTTCGGTTTTGAGTAACACCGAGGTAAAAATGGTACAAGTAACTGTTGGGTTTGATTTTTTTAATGGACTGATTCTGTCTCAACATAGAACCTAAAATGCTATCCAACTCAAGACAGAAGCCAAGAACAGTCCACGGGTAATAGTTTGATATGCTACATTTTCAACCTTCTATTTAATACACATAGGGTGTTATCTTGTATTTTTAATATTACCTTACCTCACCTCTCGTTTTGAACACCATTCTAAGTCCTTTCATATATTAAATTTACACGGCCTGGTATAAATTACTATTAATGTTTTTTTTAAACATCTATTCTCACATGAAACTCTTTTAATAGTTTACAAGGAGGGGAATTAGCACACTCAGACTATCAAGTACTTTTGTTATTAAAAGTGAGTTTATAATAACGATCATACAGATAAAAATAAGTGGAATATATATGAATATATATTGATGAGACGGCTGATAGGGGGTAATAAAAACATTTATTTAAAAACAGAAAACAAGTAACAACGTTGCGAACCTCCTTAGGTCATTATCATTCTTAACCTGATGATGACCTAAAGAGCTCGAAACGTTGTTACTTGTTTTGTGTTTTTAAATAAAAGTTTTTAATACTCGTACCAGCCGTCTCTACTATATATATATATTTACTTCAAGTGGGTTCTTCATCATAATGAATAAGTGGGGTGCTTTTTACTTTCCCTATTATTAGATTTCCGCTGTTATTTTGATTAACTTATTGATTTCATATACAGACAAGTATTTTGGGCATATTTAATAAAATATTTATACATAGATTGAGTATTATTACAACAGTGTGTGAAAAGCATTGAGGGCGTGCTCCCCCCGTGGCCTATGGACACAACGCCATTGAACTCTGCACATAACGAGGGCAGTACACGGATGGTCGAAACGTTCTCCTTACTAAGATAAAATAAAAGTGGGTTTCAACAAGAAACTCATGCTCAATTAGTTTTTTATCGGTATGAAACAGATTCCTATATATCAGGCCTGACATGGCCTGGTGATTAGGGAGCTCGAATCGCAATCTGCGGGTAGCGGGTTCAAATCCTCGTCACACTAAACATGCTCGTTTTTTCAGCCATTAGGACGTTATAAAGTGATGGTCAATCCCATTATTCGTTGTTAAAAGCGTAGACCAAGAGCTGGCGGTGACTGTTGTTGATTAGCTGCTTTCCCTCTAGTTTCTCACTGCTAAATTAGGGACGGCTAGCTCAGATAACCCTCGTGTACCTTTGCGTGAAATTCAAAACAAACCAAAACCTTATATGCAATTGAATTACATTGTTGGTCTATATTACAATAGGTCAATAACGCTTTATGTTACAAATTTAGGGTGTAAAACGTCTTAGCTAGCAGTGTATGACGTGTGTTTAATACAAGATCATATTAAGATTAATTTGGACCAGTAAAGGTTGATGTGATTTAAATTATTATCAGTATTATTGTAATAGCATAAAAACGTATCACTGCAAATCCTTTGTTGTTTCGGCATAGGGTTATAGTTTTCATTGTCTGTAAATGAGTTTCAGCTTAACTTGTGATATGTTTTTCGTCTAATGTAGGCTAAGTGCAGAAATTGATGGTGTCTTTGAAAAAAAGTTCCTTCTGAGAGTTTAGGTCTCTCCTACACGAGATGCTGTTATATATAATTGATACTTGAAACCGTCGGTACTTGGTGAAACTCCATAATTACAGAATGGAGGAAAAACAAAAAAGATTATGTTTCACAAATACATCATTTATTCACGACCATGGTTTTCGCCAGTAAAGTCTGTATCTGATGATGCCTTTACTGGCGAAACCATGGTCGCGAATAAATGATGTATTTGAGAAACGTACAGATGTTGTTATGTTTGGCGCTTATTGTGTAGTTGCCGAGTTCACAACTACGACAAACTCATTGCAAAAACTGTTAATTTTTAGTAATCAGGGTTAGTTTTTTTAAGGTGTGTAATTTGGAGTACTAGCTTTATAGGATCACTTAGTTAAATCTCTCCTGTAACTGAAAAAAAGACTCCCTATAAGCTACTAATTACAATCAAATTGCATGACAACTAATTTTAATCATCATGAGATACTACTTAGAATAAAATCAATATTTGTATTCTAATGACTGATACAAAAATTCATTTTATTTTTATTAAGTTCATAATTCTGTAATAGCCTGATATGGCCAAATGGTTAGGACGCTCGACTCGTAATCTGCGGGTTCGAATCTCTGTCCCACCAAATATGCTCGCCCTTTCAACCGTGGGGGCGTCATAATGTGACGGTTAACTTCGTTGGTAAAAGAGTAGCCCAAGAATTGGCAGTGGGTGATGATGACTAGCTGCCGTCCCTCTAGTCTTACACTGCTAAATTAGGGACGGCTTGCGCAGATAGCCCTGTGTAGCTTTGCGCGAAATTCAAAATGACCGAACAAATAAACAATTCTGTAATTAACTTGTTTCAATATTTTTTAGCATCAGTTCTAGGCATCATTTATGAAACACTTTAAAATTAGATAAAAACACTTAAAGTACTAAATACTTTAAAGAAATATCTTAACTTTGAAATTTAATTAAAATGAATTCTAGAGGGAAAATGTTTAATTTCACAAGATTGGTTTGTTTTAAATTTCGCGCAAAGCTATACGAGGGACGGGGATTTGAACCCGCGACTAGCATCTTGGGAGTCGAGCACCATAACCATAATTCTATAGGATTACCGACAATACTTTAGAAAAGTGATCTCCTATAGAGTATTTATTCAAACTTTCTTCGTACCTAACAAATCATGATCCGGTTTTCCAGAGTTATACATGTAAAACATTGTGCAGTGAAGAGTACGTACACATTTTAATAAATTGTTTGTTAATTTTCTCATAGCTGAAACAATCAGATGCTGACAGCATGTCACCTAGTACTGCTAATCTGTATGTGTCTCAGTTCCAAGCACCTAGATTTGAAGACCCCAGTGAACCCATCTATACAGATCCCTCGCTGTTCGAGAGATCACGCAGCATGAAAATATCAAACTTGGGCAACATGAAACCCGAGAAAGACGTTAATTCTTGAGTATCTGCACGATTGTTATCAATAATACAATGTTACTTACAATTTGGCTAGAATTACCTTGACTTTATAAATAAATACTTCTAGAGACTGTGGTATGTTGTAGTCGTGTAATTGTTAGTCTTAAACTATAACGGTCAACATTTTCCACTTTTAAATTAGGAAAATATAGATACTTCGTTATTAATTGTTTTTTTTAAATCCAAAATGTTATTTCTGCTTCATTTAATTATTGCTTACAAAATTCTAACAACCTTGGTAGTTTGGTTTTTAATTAAAGTATCTATTAGAGCTACTCTTACTAAGTTATCTTCATCAGTGATCGGCTGGAGTAAAATAAATTTAATTATCGAAATTAACAGAATATGGAATACGTTAAAAATTAGACTGTTTAATATTCTTTACTACCTTTAAGATGTAAGTGAATATCACACAAGGAGATTTATCACGTTTATTTATAATAGTGTCTATCCTAATGGAGTTTTAGTTGTAATACATCATAAAGTTGGGAAGGTGTATGAAAACTCAATAAAATAGGCATGATTTTAAAAGTTTCGATGGTTTATATTGTCTTCCAGAATTATAACATATTTTCACCACAATGAAATAGACCAATAAAAGTTGTACAATACAAAGTGAAAGTTTTGTATTGTAGGGAAAATCATAAATGATGCAAAATATGTTATGTCTAATATTCGAACTAACCTGGAAAATCTCCCTTTGTTTAATCTATGTGTTAATTGAAGAAATAAGTCGTTAGTCGGTTGTAAGTCTAGATGGAAAGGTTCTGGGGCATTTCTATGTATTCAAAGAGATAAACGTTGGGTTGTTTAGATATAACAGTATAAAAGGCGTGATGCAATTATTATTTTATTAATTGAAAACTTGCGATTAATAAACCTCTGTAAATTTATCCTATCCAGCATCTTCGTATGGCATCGTAAAAATAAAACCTTCAAACTCGGATTCAATGACTCTTAAAATGTGAATGTTCATATATCGACAATCAAGAGATGTAGTATGGTTTACAATAAAATACTAAGCCTAACCTTTCTATTTACAACTGATGTGAAAATGTTTTGATTTGAAGTCGACAACTTAAAGACCATTTCTAGTTTGAGTTCATGATTTTGACTAAATTTTACAATATAATATTTATTTGATTTTTCAAACTTGGTTTCGAAATAGCACTCACGAAAGCTGGATAGGACTAAACATAGTAATTGTTAGGTATATAGTGACCCCAGTGACTCAGTAGTAAGACTAAGGCGAAACGTTGTTTTTAAATTATATATTTTTTTCTAGCTCATTTTAGATGTTTTTGAATTTAAAAAAAAAAAGTAAGACTAAGGGCTTATAACTCTAAAACTCGGATTTCAAAACCCGCGGTGGGAAAAACGCAGACAGCTCATTGCGTGGTTTTGTGCTTACAAACATACAAACAAGCTAAATAGTTTCTATAAGTCAAGTTTTGTTCCTTATCTCTTAATATAAATGTAAAGGTCCAATTCTCAACCACTGGCGAATTGTAACAAATTTTAAAAAAAGTTTGTTAATTCTACATACGATACATTCTTTGTCTATTTTAAAATAAGACATTAGATATTGAAATATATTATATAAACATTTATATGTTGCAAGAAGAGTTAGAATAGATATAAGGTATTTTCATCTTTGATTCTCCGCAAAGCACATTGTACAAGAGTAATTTTGCCAACTGCTACAGCGTTGGACTGTGTTCAAAATTTGCCCTTTTTTTTTACTTTAACGTGTTAATGCTTTATCTGGTCTCATTATGAGCAAATTATTCAAGACTTAAAAATATATAATGCTCTACTAAATTAGGTTGTATAAGTCATTTTTTGAAGTTTAATTAGATCTAAGAAGAGAAAATTATGTACATTATTTGTCTACATGATTTTTGACAGGTACAGATAGGCAGCGTGTGCTAATAAAGTATCTTAAAATTAGATTAAGACTTGCTTGCAATAATGTAAGTAATACACCAGTATCAATCAATTTGTGTTTCTGTATGTAACGAGATAGTCTAAATACGTTCAGTTTAAATTCTTGATTTTAAAACTTTGATTACTTAATTTCACTATACCGAAATAATAGATTGCAGGCTTAAGTTCATAAAGGCTACAGAAAATTTTAATTTGTTTCCTTTTAAAAATAAATATCAACAAAATTGTAAAAATATTCGACGATGATTGCATAGTGCACAAAAAAATATTTGGTAAAATAGATAATAAAACTTTACGTGTTTATTTGCTACACAATAAGAATATAGCTAACTTAACACCAGGGGACAGAACTGTAAGATTATATTATCAAAAATTATGTAACGATAATATAAAAACATGGGGTAAAGAGGCAGCAACGTGTTTGATTTAAGTAAGGTTATATTTCTTCTCCATCGCATGTTTTAGCAGTAAATACTACATTTTTTATAACTTTGACACTGAGTGAAATATAAATTAAAACAATAAAATACCTGTGGATTTTGTTACGTTGCCCTGCATGTTTTTTCGTTATACATTTATCATGTCTGTAAGAAACTTAGTCTATTAGAAACTAAGAAATTCTTAGTTCTTAATCTATGTAGATGATAGAAAAAAAACTGGCACCTGTGTTTTCCAGATAAATAAAATTAGATATTTTAAAACTTGTGTTTTTTTTTTGTTTTTAAATTTTGATAAACGTTTATCCAAGATCACCATAAGTAGGAAACGTTCTATCTCAAACAATATACTTTCTCTTCTGAAATGGAACAACCTTTAAAATACTAACAGATCTAACAGAATTCTCTAGTTAATTCGTGAAATTATCATTATTTTACAAACAAGTTTTAGTTAACAATTAGAATTTCTCTGATTATTTTGTTTCATTCACTTTTTTAATTGTTAGAAATGAAACTTTGTAATCAAACAGATGTATCATGGTTTCATGCCAGGTTCATCTTTACCAACAGAGCTTACGATTCTGTGACTTGTAATATTTTATCTGATACATATTATCTTTAGACTGAGATAAAAAAAGTAATAGCAAGAAACTTTAAAACCAGGTAAAAAATAAGTTTTTATTAACGTGACGGATTTTTCACTTGAAATCATGAGCTTGTTTATAAAGATTTAAAATGATTAACTATAAATGACTTAATCTGTGCTAAGGCGAAACCATAAATTGTGTACAAACAGAATTATTGTTATCAATTTAAAAAAAACACAAAAAACTAAATGTACAGAATTTTGCATGGAGTTATTGAGCTAAATGTTAAATATTAAGATTGTGTCTTATAGATACTGATTACAAACAAGGATACACTTTTTATAAAATAATAAAAAGTTTCACATACCCTTTTAAGGAGGATGGATATTTGAAATTCAACTATAAACACTGGAACAAGTGCTCGTAGTGTGTGTCGACTGGAGAGTGGGAGAGATAACTTTAATGATGCTCTCTCACCATCATACCTTTATTATGTTAGAGTCAAAGCTGAGATAAACACAATCTGTGAGTCTGAAGGACCTCGATTTCAAACAAAAAACTCAATAACCTGTTTCTCTGTTTATTTCTCTATAAGCCTTGGTCTTAATGCGAATCTATATTAGGAGTCTAGCAAAAAAAAAATAAATACTATACTTTAAATAAGCAAGAAAAACAAAAAATAGATACAAAGATGTCCCAGGCTACGTGCTATTCACGAGACTGAGGGCCACAACAACGGCGAATTATATCCCCAGGCAATTCCAGGGTTTGCCAATAGAACAAACCACTGCTTATATTCATAATACAGTTCATACTATGTTGGCCCCTTCTAAAGGTGGGAGGAGGAGGAGAAGAAAACACAAACCACGACCTTAGTGATTCAGGCAGTCTCACGAATAATCAAGAGACGACAAACTTAGTAGTTCCCTTGACTAATGTTCTATATTAAGAATATACCCTGAAACATGCTGAAAATTTGAAAGTAGCAAGGGTTAACAAAACATATGATATGCCATCGTATTATGCCACTATTCGGTTAGATAAGAGTAACCCAAGGGTAGGTGGTAGATGCTGTTTAAATAAAAATTGGGGGCAGCTATGCACAGATAGCCCTCAATGTTTGTAACTTTGCATACAAAGTTTGAAACAAGCAAACAATTTTCCCATTTTTTTCAATGACAACCAGAAACAGTTTTACCTGACCTTTGCCCCTCCCCCCAGTGGTACAGCGGTATGTCTGCGAACTTACAACTCTAGAAACCGGATTTCGAGACCTGGGTTGGGCAGAGCATAGATAGCCCATTGTGTAGCTTTGTGCTTAAACTACAAACAAAACCTGACTTTTTGTTGTCGCTTAGATTAAAGAAAAGAGAATCAAATGATACATCAAAATAAATTTAGGGTAAATTAATCCATTAACATTTTACTCAATTTAAATATTTCACTGTAACAAATAATATGATACATAAGTTTTGTTTGTTTGTTTGTTTTGGATTTCACGCAAAGACACCCGAAGGCTATCTGCGCTAGCCGTCCCTAATTTAGCAGTGTAAGACTAGAGGGAAGGCAGCTAGTTATCACCACCCACCGCCAACTCTTGGGCTACTCTTTTACCAACGAATAGTGGGATTGACCGTCACATTATAACGCCCCCACGACTGAAAGGGCGAGCATGTTTGGTGGGACGGGGATTCAAACCCGCGACCCGCAGATTGCGAGTCGAGCTCCCTAACCATCTGATTATGCCAGGCCATTCATAAGAATTAAAATTGTATCTAATTATGTTTTTGTGGTTTCATTAGGTTTGTTTGTTTCTAATTAAGCACAAAGCTACACAATAGGATATCTGTGCTCTGCTCACCACGGGTATCGAAACCCGGTTTCTAGCGTTGTAAGTCCGTAGACATACCGCTGTGCCACTGGGGGCGGTTTCATTAAGATCAAAATGTTTTTTTTTTCTCATAGTATGTAAAACTCCCTCAATTTCGAGATGGGTATGTTTATAGCCTAGTAATAAAATACATATTTTACCAATATTTGAAAAATGGTTCTCTTATGGATCAGAATGATTTCCTTTCTTTATGCATACATGTTTTTGTGTACTTTGTAGATTAGTAGAAGAGAGAGAAAAATATACGTTAAAATAAAATGCAAGTACAATAAGTACCATTCACGAATAATTTAATAAAAATAATCATGTCAAAAAATAAAATAATAGACGAATAAAAATAACAGAAGAAAACTGCACATGAGAGAGAGACGAGGAAAATGTAAAATCGAAACATGAATATTATGTGAAACATTTCCTCAACATGATATTTTTTTCATGAATATTTTTATCTTATTTTCGTCGAATACTGACGTGCTTTTGCATTGTTTTAAGATAGTGTTGTGATTGTATCTTGGTATGTCAGAGCATGTTATAAATTTGTTTGTTATATAGAATGTTTCTATCAGTTGACAATTAAGAACATTATTTTCTGTATTTTTAGTCTCGAAACGCTGAGATAAGTAATCAATACTGTTATGTGTTGTTTAGATATTTATTGTTGTCAATTACATTAGAGTTGGTATATTCTATAAAGTATAAAAGCTACAGAGTTTAGATTAGAAAGTTCCATGTCTTGAGTCCCCTGGTGGGACAGTGGTAAGTTTACGGACTTGTAATGCTAAAATCCGGTGTTCGATTCTCCGAGGTGGCCACAGCAGACAGCTTAATTTGGTTTTGCTCTAAAACAAAACAGTCTATGTCTTGATTTTCGAGTTGGAAGGGATGGTTCTCTTCAGTTTGTGAAAAACATAAAGTATCCTATGAAATGCTGCTCCATGCACACAAAATCGCAAAAAATACAACATAGAGTAGTTGTAGGCAGATTCCTAGAGCAGAGATGAAAGAGAAACCTAAGGCGAGTGGTAGTAGGAGAGTCACAGCTACCGTCAGAGGGAAAAGTGGTTGGTAAGAGACACTTCTTTTGGGACGGAAGAGAAACAAACACGTGAAAACTCTCTACCAGGTGTATGTCTGTGACGTGTCCTGAGAATAATGAGATTACTTTCAGTATGCATTGACTGTTAGAGAAACGCATTTACCTCTGGTTAGAACTAAAGGATGGACCAAGATAAAGCAGAATAAAATAATAATTAATAAAACATTACTTTGAATTTGGAATAAAAACCAACAATAAACCCGCTCTCTGTTATCTATCCCATTAAGTTGTACTTTGATCATTATTAAACTCATCTGAGCAGATTGTAGAAACCTCCAACAAAAAGAGGTTTAATAGGAGTCACCATTTTGTCAGACTGGTTACCATTTGATCTGTTACGTTGGTTTCCACTTTATCTGACAGATCAGTTACCACTTTGTTTGTCAGATTGGTTACCATTTGATCTGTTACGTTGGTTTCCACTTTATCTGACAGATCAGTTACCACTTTGTTTGTCAGATTGGTTACCATTTGATCTGTTACGTTGGTTTCCACTTTATCTGACAGATCAGTTACCACTTTGTTTGTCAGATTGGTTACCATTTGATCTGTTACGTTGGGTACCACTTTACCTGTAAGACTGGTGATATGTTGATGTGCACAAAACAGAATATGATGTCTCAAAGGTAAAAGCTCAAAGATTCGTTGAGATCAACATCTTCGGATTAATAATAAAATGACCTAGAAAATGTGCAAGAGTTTGTGACGGCAAGGGTAAAACTAATGTCAAGAACTGGCCTTCTATCCTTTCATATCACGTAGAAAATAGTTGATAGAAAACAAGACGTTAATCTTTTAAAACTGGTAAAAGAGAAGCCCCAGGACAAAAGAAAATTTGTCACACTTAGACTATAAGTAATGATGAAAGATATGTATATAAGTGATAAGGATGGTCAGTATACAAATAACAACACGAGAAGCGATGAGAGATAATTAAAGGTTAAGCTATAGACACTTTTGCTGTTGTTATGTAAACATCACCAAGATCACTGAAAAACCCCCGTGTAAGATTGACCGCAGATTAGCAGAATGACAATTTGCTGCTTTTTATTAGACACTGTTAGAATCAACTGTGTGGATTTATTAGTATGTAGAAGCCTTAGTTTACTTTGTGTGTGAATTTATTATTCTAAAGCTTATCAGTATGTAAAAGCCCTACTTTAACTTGTGTGTGTATATATTATTCTAAAGCTTATCAGTATGTAGAAACCCTAATTTACCTTGTTTGTGGAATTATTATTCTAAAGCTTATTAGTATGTTGAAGCCTTAGTTTACCTTGTGTGTGGATTTATTATTATAAAGCTTATCGGTATGTAGAAGCCCTAGTTTACCTTGTGTGTGAATTTATTATTCTAAAGCTTATCGGTATGTAAAAGCCCTAGTTTACCTTGTGTGTGAATTTATTATTCTAAAGCTTATAAGTATATAGAAGCCCTAGTTTACCTTGTGTGTGCATATAATTTATTATTTATTACTATAAGGTTCAAGTAAAAACAGATTTAAATACAAATTATGAAATTATACAATTTATATGTACCTCACGTGAGGAAAGGTAGATTTTATAAAAGTATTTGGTATCCTCAGTCTTATTAATAAAATCTGTTATTTTTTAAAAGCCTCAGTGGAAGACAACAGGAAAGGATAAACTCGGCAAACAGATTGCTAAAGCAGACTGCAAAAAAATAAAATGAAAAATAAGTAGATTATCTCGTAGTCAGGATTAGTAGTCTATACCATCACCTAAGTTTAATTATTTAATTGTACTTTTTTAAAACTCGTAATAATTACTAATTAGTTTTTATTCTTTGTTTCGGTTGTTAATGTGCTGCCGTCTCCAGGAAAGTCCTGACTATTTCATTATCGGTAGTGGGTGGAATTCGATGTTGGGTCTTCTTGATTGAAATAATGGTGCGTTATACACTGTTATAAACAGCCATTCTATGCCCCAGAATTTGATTAAATACGCTTAAAGCAGCCATTCTATGCTCCAAAATTTGATTAAATACGCTTAAAGCAGCCATTCTATGCCCCAGGATTTGATTAAATACGCTTAAAGCAGCCATTCCATGCCCCAGAATTTGATTAAATACGCTTAAAGCAGCCATTCTATGCCCCAGGATTTGATTAAATACGCTTAAGACAGCCATTCCATGCCCCAGGATTTGACTTAAATACGCTTAAAACAGCCATTCTATGCCCCAGGATTCGATTAAATACGCTTAAAACAGCCATTCTATGCCCCAGGATTTGATTAAATACGCTTAAAACAGCCATTCTATGCCCCAGGATTTGACTTAAATACGTTTACAGAACAATCGTAGTATGGCCAGTCGAGGTTCGATACTTCATTATCACCTTAACAGGGAACATCTCGCAATGTAGTTTACAATGGAAATCGAAAACAAAAATTAAAGAAGCCAACATTCGCGAGCGAATTCAACATGTCTCCGTCACGTAATTCCAACTTGGCCAATTTTGACATCAGAAAAATCGTGAAAAACACATAAAAATCGAAAACTATTTATATCACTTCTTGGGATCTACAAGAAGGTGGCAAATCCCATGCAAGTTAGTTGACATACACATGAACAGATCACGAAAACCCCAAGTTGTTTATATCTCAGTCTGAGACCTGTAAAAAGCTATCTCATCACCAAATTCTGTGTAAATTGGCCAAAATAAGGCGGAATAATTGTTAAAAACCCAAAAATTATGTTTTTTGGGGCATCTTGACTCCACTATAATTACCAAAAATGGGCAATTCCAACATTTTTGTTTGTCAGTATGTGTTGCCTAAAGAAAAATATCTTTGTACCAAATTTCATCTAAAGTAACTGACCAAAAACCCCCTAGGATTATGAGCTTATTTAACATTTTGACCCTCCAAAAAATGAGCATATCCCATATTTTTGTATGTATATGTATGGGACATGTTAAAATAGTATATTTGTACCAAATCTCCTGTAAGTTGGTCGCAATACGGCGAGGTAATTGTTAAAAAATCCTAAAATTATGCTTTTTGTGGCATCTTGACCTCCCCCTCTATAATTACTAAAAACAGGCAAGTCTACCACTTTTGTTTGTTAATGTATGGGATATGTAGAATAGTATCAAAATACAGCCGAGTAATTGACCCAAAGATCATAAAATTATGGTTTTTGGTGAGCTCTGACTCCCGCCTCCCTAAATAGACTGAAATTGGCAAATCGGATTTTTTATATGTAAATGTGTTGGGCACATAAAAGTTTATATTTGTGCCAATTTCCATCTTGATTGCAGCAAATATGACTGCAAAGGAACCCAAAATATACATTTTTGGATTGTTTTACTTTTGACTCCATAGAATCCTTAAAAATAAATAAATCAAAAAAGTAAAAAAAGCATCTGGATGTATTGGATCAAGATATAACCCTACGATGTTTCATATTAGATCAAGATATAACCCTACAAAGTTTCAAATCAATATACCGAGAAATGAAGGAATGTCAGTCGATTGAAAAATGTTTGCAAGAAGAAAAACGAAGGAGATACAATGGAAAAACGGTACGTTTCTCTGCGGAGTCATAAAAACAAACTCCGTGTCCTTGACATGGTGGTAATCAAGATACATAAATGATATATCACAAAACTTTACAGGAAATCCATACAGACGGGTAAATACCTCAACTATATATAAAAAAACTCCAACAACTTAAACATAGGCGCCATAGATTGTGTAGTTACCAGAATGAATAAGATTTCTAATACAAAAGGTGCTAAGAAAAAAGAAGGAAAAGCATCAACAATAAAGAGTAATATAATTACAGAAAGAAAACCACATTCCCCTATGTCAGAGAACTCCTTCTAAAAACACACAAAGAATATGTTAATAGTATAACGTCGGAAGCCACAACATAATATTATCATAGTTACCACACATCAAACCATCTAAAGACTCAATAGAGAGGAGAAACACCATTTACAACATCCACTGGGAATGTGGATTCCAAAATATTTAGGAAACAAAACGACCAACAAAAGTATCAATTCAGGAGTATAATAAACCACACCAGACGCAGTGCTTCTACCGATCTATCTGCGATTGCAATGATGTCAGGGAAGAAAATTATGCAATAAAATCGAATAACAATAAACTAATAGGCCTTGAACTACACAGGAGAAAAAAGGTAAAAAAGCATCCAGCTTATTGACAACACCTTTGGTCAATCTGGAATATAGGTCAACAAAACTTATATACCTCTCTTGAAAAACATTTAAATATTTGGTTCGAGTTCTGCCATGGGAGTCGTCAGTAGAGTGGATAACGAACAAGTCTTTCTATCAAGAAGATTCAATAATCGAATCTCGGCTACTTTCAACACAGAAATAGTTATTCTTAGGAAAATGGTAACACATTAGTAGATAATATGTAGGATAAAAACTAATTAATGATTAAATATAGTGGTCATTTAAGCTACTACCCATCACAACAATTGATATTTGGTCATCACAATTTCATAAGTACTGAAGTATAATCTAAGGTCATCAGCTGTCTGATATATCAATTATGGGACATATTACCGTGGAAGGCGTTCATAAGTAGGCCACTGCTAGTTTGGAAATTAGGCTTTAGAATATGTCAGTCTTGAGTGACAGGTCTTGGCCCACTAGGACGAGAAAAATAGCGTCGCAATGGGCGCAGCCATCTTGGATGATGTTACCAAAATCAATTATTGATAATCCCTTGGCGCCAGAAAACGTCCTCATATGTTCAATGACCTTATCACTAGTACTCATTACGATTATTAATTACCTATCCCTCTTCAGGCACTAGATCACGTTGGATCATTTCATTGGTATTAATAATCGTATAAATAACTTACAAACCCTTCTGGCTTTAGAGTATTTTCTGACACAACTTTCCATTGGTAACTGTGTAGTCGTAAGACTCTCATGGGGCAATGTAACAGATCGTTGAACCAGCGTTTGAGTGCACAGTTGTTATTGATAAATCAGAATCTTGGGTTAATTACCTACCGTTCCTCGGGTGCTAGACTATTTCCTGGTATCCCTTACCATAGAGTCGTAACATTTTCAGACAATATAACATGTGCTAATACGTTTGGCCAATCAGTATTATGAGCTAATTCTATACCTTAACTAATTTGCCACTGTCTAGATTTCATGGAAAGGCACCTCTCTGACTGTCAGATGAATTTGGTTTAAAGTCATACTGCCATATAGCTTTTGTTTTGTTAAATGTCAGAAAATCAAGAAATAAGGACAACATACCATAACAAAAGAACAATGAAGATCATGGTGGACAGGACAAGAAGAATATTGTAATTTATCTTCGTATATAGTAAATTGACCATTCAGGAAACATCTATACAAATCGATATTATTCAGGTTTAGGACTTTTAAATGATGAAGATCCTGTACATAAAAAATAGTATAGGTAATATACATAATTTTGTAAGCAGATAGTATATGAGAGTAGGTCCATCATTTCCACTTTTCCAACAAAAAATAATATTACACCAGGATGGTAAAAAGACATTTAGAGTCCCTTAGCGTCAAAACAAGATGCAGATGGCAAAAGCACTTACATGCCTGTACACATCTAAGGTCAATTCACTCCTCGCGAGGTATATGTGTACCGTATTCGAACAGTGGATTTTAAAGCAAAGGCCTTGTAAGTAGACAGTGACAAAAGTATAGAGGAAAAACAAACTGACCACACAGATAGATTAATGAGGCTTTCACTCGCACTAGTGATCTTGGGCCTAAACTTTACAGGGTTTACACATGTGCCATGGAGAATTAGACCCACACTTACACTTTAGGAGTAATATTTATTATGAATATATAGCATATATATATATATATAATAACAATAATACAGTCTAAGCGCTATTGAAGTGATTCAGCACTGTATCTATCAAAACCATATACGTTCAACCATGCTTTAACACATTCCCAGTATCTATCCCATCTGATAAGGGTAATTGGATGAATTCATTCCTTGATTGCGTCTAGATACATATAACAATTCAAACTAGTTCTACAACTGGACTTTTTGTGAATATTAGATGATTTACAGGGGCTGTCTTGTTCTTCTTCAGTATCTTTGAATGTGGCCATCATTACTCTACATGAATACAGCACTTATTGACTGGTCAAATGAAGATGCTTATAACTTTGCTATTGTTCCCTTTTTACGTGCTGCAGGTAATTGGTTCAATAATGGGCTGACTTGTCAATATACGTTATATTATTATACAACTATTATATTATTTGAAGCACATTTACATCATAAACAGGTTGAACTATTGTTAATGTATTTTGACACTTGGATGTTTTATAGTTTGATTTGTGTTCACTATATTTACTTTAAACAGAGTGTTTATGGTATCAGGGACATGAGACTATTTGATGACATCACCACATGTGTCAGCTTTCTAAATTGAGCAGATGCTTGTGGGAAATAAAGTTTATTTTATTTTTCCCTGTGTTAGATTTGTGACTATGTGATAGATTAGGTACTTAGACGAGTAGAGTGCTTTTATAGGCTAGGGAGTGGAAGTGGAGGACCCTCCCCTGTAAAGATTCAGTAATAAGAAACAACAACACTGTTGTAGCGAGTAAGTCTACCAGTGGCATAGTGGCAATGACTAGTACTATGACAAAAACATAATTTATTGTATTTCTACCATTTGTTCTTTTTGTTTGAATTTAAATTCATCATAAATTGGACATCAAATTTTCCATATAAGATAAGATGTGTAGAAATAAAAGTATATGTTGCTATTTTACATTGTTCTCACCGAGAAAAGAAAATATTAAGTCTGTTAGGAATACATATGCTGTTATAAATATTTTTGAATAACTTAATTTAAAATAATTTGTCATTTTATGCGCTTAGAAATATTTCCAAATACATTTCATTGAATTAAAATGAAAAATATTCATTGTTATGAATAATAAAGAGTAAGTATTGCTGATGATTGATAAAAGAGTAAGTATTGCTGATGATTAATAAAAGAGTAAGTATTGCTGATGATTAATAAAAGAGTAAGTATTGCTGATGATTAATAAAAGAGTAAGTATTGCTGATGATTAATAAAAGAGTAAGTATTGCTGATGATTAATAAAAGGGTAAGTATTGCTGATGATTAATAAAATAGTAAGTATTGCTGATGATTAATAAAAGAGTAAGTATTGCTGATGATTAATAAAAGAGTAAGTATTGCTGATGATTAATAAAATAGTAAGTATTGCTGATGATTAATAAAGAGTATGTATTGCTGATGATTGAAAAAAGAGTAAGTACTGCTGATGATTGATAAATAAAGATGATGCGATAATGCTCCTCCACTAAGTTTTATTTGCCAAAATAGAGGTATGACTGTGTATTACACATTATCTGTTTGCATAGTTAGTTTTATTATATAATATACACTAGACAGGCAAGAATTTTGGACTCTACAAACAATTGTACGTGTAATTAAAGGGATTTGGTTAATGTTCGACACATTTTGTCCTAAAATCATTCATAAGTGGTGTTCGACTTTCAATTATCAGTTTAATAGTTTCCCTAACATATTTAAATCATTCTGACCCAGGTTATGCCCAGATTAGGCAAATGTTGTTGAATAACTTAATTATAGCCCAAAAAACCTTTAGCGGGGGGTGTGGCACAATAAGCCAACTGCCGGATAATTTTGGATGTGCCGTGAGGATATTGACTATATAAAGATCTGTGAGGATGTTGAGTGTATAAATCTTTTAATAGAAGATCTGTGAGGATGTTGACTGTATAAATCTTTTAATAGAAGATATAGGAGGATGTTGACTATATAAATCTTTTAATAGAAGATCTATGAGGATGTTGACTATATAAATCTTTTAATAGAAGATCTGTGAGGATGTTGACTGTATAAATCTTTTAATAGAAGATCTATGAGGATGTTGACTGTATAAATCTTTTAATAGAAGATCTATGAGGATGTTGACTGTATAAATCTTTTAATAGAAGATCTGTGAGGATGTTGACTATATAAATCTTTTAATAGAAGATCTATGAGGATGTTGACTATATAAATCTTTTAATAGAAGATCTGTGAGGATACTGACTGTATAATGTTTTTTAATACAAGATCTGTGACGTATTGACTGTATAAATCTTTTAATAGAAGGTCTGTGAGAATGTTGACTGTATAAAGCTTCCGAAAATAAGTAGTGTTCCCCTTTTTAGTTTAAACGAAAGAAATTTTATAAGCACATATTTTAGTTCTGCACATGGCTTAACATAAACATCACATATTCGTTTATATACTCTGACGTATAATTTTAAAAGTTATTAACGTCACTGCGTCTTCAGTCTAATACTTTCAGACAAAATGTTTAGTTTCGCGTTTTTTTAGGCTTACCACAGTGACTACTGCCTTTGGTTTAACAAAACGCAGTTTTCAGTTTATATGTACAGAATAAACTGAACTATGTAACATATGGACAAAATAAAAACCCATCAGAAGTGCATTTCACTGACTTCTAGCAATGTCACAAGATAGACATGATAAAAACAACGGATCTATCGAGATAGATAAAGATAAGACAGGGAAATTTGTTAGACATAAAGCTACATAATGAGTTATCTTTGCTATGTTCACTACGAATATTGAAACATCATTTTTCGGGTTGTAAGCCCTTAGACGTACCATTGAGACACGGCGGAGAGTGGGTGGCAACAGGAAAAGCTCCCTTCTAATGCCCCCCAGTGACACAGCGGTATATCTGCGGACTTACAACGCTAGAAACCGGGTTTCGATACCCGTGGTGGCCAGAGCACAGATAGCTCATTGTGTAGTTTTGTACTTAACTTCAAACAAACAAACCCTTCTAATGTCAATAAAATCAAACCGTAAGTGCAGTCACAGATAGAAAGATTAGTTTTATTTAATTTTTAAGTACAAGCATATTTTGATGTAACCGATTTCACTGCAAAAAACCGCCCGTAAAACTAAAAGTAAAGAATCAAGCTATAAAGCTTCTTTTACCATTTTAACAACTATGTGACAAAAAAAGAAATAAATTAAGAATGAAGCTTAAAGTCTAGTTCTAAATATAATTTCTCTCTTGTTTATCTATGAAACCAACCAGACTGTGACCGTGTTTTGCTCAAAACGTTGTATCACACAAAACGATGGATGAACGTTGAGTCAGCAAGTTATCGTTCAAACAAAGCAGATGTAATGTGAACCTTTTTTTGCTAATTCCACATCTACATATGTTTTCCACTTGCTGCTGTGAACTGTAATCTTTGATCAAGAACAACGCACATACTAAGCATAGGGTGTCTATGAAGCCAGATTTGGATGAAGGGGTGAAACCTTAGAATCAAAATCCTGAAAATAAAGAAAAACTAACTCGCGATCATTTAAACATTTATTTACTTGATGAGAATTATCACTGTTTGCAGTAAACCACCTTGTAACCCTAGTTTATTCTAAACTGAATGAGAATAAAACAAACCCCTTTAAAGATACATCTTTTGTATTCTGGTAAGTTAATAAAATATCAGAAGATGCATTCTAAAGGGGTGGAGGCTCATACGAGGGTTTATTAGAAAGCTCGCATTTTGGAAGTAAAAGACTGCATGTAAGTAAAAAAATTTTCGGCGTATTCCCCTTGAACTCAAATGCACTTGAAATTAGATGACGAGGAACCAACTTTGAGATTAATAATGGCTGGAGACGGCTTGAATGGGTAATGAAGAAAAACTTTAATATAAGTTTAACATAACAGCAAATGTACAACGTTTCGACAAGGTTTTGCCATCATCAGGAAAACATGCAGAAAAAACTCCTAAAAGCAATCATGAATTCCAAATATCAAGAACTGGACTACTTACAAAAACTCAAACAGAAATTAT
>NW_013667792.1:42917-47922 GCF_000517525.1 Limulus polyphemus | reverse complement strand
CATTCAAGCCGTCTCCAGCCATTATTAGTCTCAAATGCACTTGGTTCAGAGGTGCTCCAAAGTTCGAATCCCAGTTTTAAAAAAAATCTTTGTTATGGTTCTTCAACACACATTCACAGCGGACATCACTCCTGATCACTTGAAAATTTCTGTCATCCGAATCTGTTACTTCAGTTTTGGAAACAAGTAGAAATCACTGGGGGCAAGATCTGGCGAATAAAGTGGGTGTTCGAATACTTCGAATTCCGTATCTTTGACGACAGCCATTGCAACCTAAAGACAACGTGGGCGGGCACGTTGTCTTGACGGATGAAACAGCACACTGCATGACAAGTTCTCGTGCCTCTTGTCCTTGATTTCCTGAAGCAGTTTTCCAATTAACTCTGCTCAGTAGTTGCCCGTGATCATATATCCAGGTAATCAACAAGCACGAGCCTTTCATCATCTCAAACAACCAACGCAATGGCTTTGCCCACTGAGGCAATGACACGAAACTTTTTGGGAGACAGAAATGATGAGTGTTTCCAAGTCATGCTTTGTAGCTTGGCCTCTGGATCAAAATGACGAACCCATGTTTCATTCATGGTGATAAATCGCGATATAAAGTTCTCCGGGTTTAAACGCAACTGTTCCAAAAGAGCTGTTGATGGTCCGCAGTCGAGTTGCTTTTTGTTCCTCAGTCAACATTCGTAGTACCCATCTTGCAGATACCTTTCTCAGCTTCAAGTGGTCGTATAATAATGATTTATGCATTACTATACGAAATGCCAGTAAACTCAGAAATGCATCTGACAGTTAACCGACAACAGTTCATGACGAGATCATGCACTTTTACTATGGTTTCCTCAGAAACAGACGTTGTTGGAAGTCTGGCCAGTGAGAATCTTCACATTAAAATCCTCCATGCTTAAATTCAGCACACCACTTTAGAAACGGTTGAATAAGCTAGAGCAGAGTCTCTTATTTTCTGTTGAATGTCGACATGCACTTCCTGTGGGGTCATACTTTACAAACGGAGGTATTTGATGACACTTCGGATTTCTCCATTTTCTATTATTTCGTTGATATGCTTCATACAAATGTTAAAAAATATAAAACAAACAAATTGGTCTGAGATAACATTTTGTACAAACTACAAAGAGTTATACTACAGGCAGTAAAAAATTCAAGCCGATTTATAAATTTCTTCCAAGGTAGAATACGAAGTTTTTGATAAATCCTCATACCAAGATTGATAATGCATTTGTCAGTTTATGCAGACTGTAATGTTCGTAATCTCCACAGAAGGACGCGTTTAAGATGAATTAATCATAAACTCAATGATTTATACTGTTTCAGGGCGTTAGTAGTAATGGTATTTGTTTAAAAGTTAGAGGACGTTTGTACAAATGTGTTAAACAAAGATAAACTAGATTTTATAAACCAAAGTTACAAAATGAAAATTTGAGTTAGAAGTATATTTCTTACTTCTAAAAATTGTTGTATGTAGAATGTAGCACCTCGAAGGTTATTTGCTCTAACCTTCTTTGAATTTGAAGTGATAAACCAGAGGAAAGGTAACTTCTGGCTACTCATGGGCTATTCTAATAGGGGTATTTTAACACCACTCTTATATCGCACCCATGACCCCAAATTATAAGTGCGATTTTTATTATTTATTCTTTTTATTTGGGTGGTAACAAGCGTGAACCACAGATCCTCTGATCTACAGTCCCGTACAATAGCCACTGGGTCACGCTTGATTCCTGTATAGAAGCTTTAAAATAATTTACCTGATTCCTGCATACCAGCTGTAAGTCTGTTAAATAATCTTAACGCGAATAAAATAGTATACTTATCTGAAAATTCCATAATTAGCAAAAAGGTCATTATTTATGATTGATAAAAATTAATATACATAAATAGACGTTATAATCGCTATATCATTAATTAGATGTGTAGTATTATTAAAATTCTGATTAAGAAATTAAAATATTAATTCGCTTATTCATTTTGTCTGAACTGCCCATTCATCAATTATAATTGGCTGTTTTCGCGGCTTATGTACTGACCTCGTATCCTTTATTGTCACTTGCTGTGTCAGTGGGGGATTTCACTCTGGGTAAATGGTCGAGCGAATCCACTATCGGCTGCCCTTGGTGATACCATAGAAGTGGTTTCGACAGGAACCCTGGACTCTTTAGCAGGTTGGCAAGTCCACTGGCAAACTCTTTGAAGCTCTCTCGACAGGAATCTTGTGCTATTCAGCAGATTAACTTACCAGTGGCAGAGTATTCTCTGAAACTAACCAGTTGGCCGTTTTTTCGCCTACTTTCTTCCAAAGATTATCGTGGTGGATGATCTTTAGCTTGGATCACCCGTCTTCCTGTAAACCACATCATTGGTCCATTTGTCAACAATACATAGCACTTCTTGACACTTACTTAACTTTGGAGTTTGTGCTCTCTTGCAGTGGGGACTATAAAGTCAATTTATGATGCCATGATGAAATCCAATCTTATCAACATTTACATCATAGTGACTTTTCATCTTATTGCTAGTTGATTTAAGTTTCTTTTGGGTAAAGTCATGTATGAAATCAGTGTTTTTCTTTGTCTCAGTATCTATTCTTATAAGACTATGATACGTGATTGTCCTTTGGATTTAAGTACAGAAAGATTCAAAGGCACTTTGAATTCTCTCCCAAACATCAGTGACGCTGGTGTGTGTTGTCTAGAGCCTCATATGTTGCCGTTTGACATCATAAGTGGAAGATCTTGATCGCATATCTTACGATGATCATTCATATAAATAGCTAATTGATTTAAAAGTGTATGATTTTTTTCTCTCCACGATTCCACTGCGTGATGATGATGAGATGTTATCTTGATCTTTATTATACAAATATGATTCATTTCCGTACTTAATACTGATTCAAAGTTCCACCTCTGATTTGAGTGAAGTTCCAAAGGTACCCCAGATTTTAAACAAATTCATTGACGAGCCTCCTTGCTAAAGCTTCTGCTTCCTGGTTAGGAACAGCATATGTTTTTGGTCATTTGCTGAAATTGTCCATCACCACCTTGGTGTATTTATTCCCGCTGTTCCTCTAGGGCAGAGGATTAAACACACCAACAGCAACACTCTCAAGTGGTGCTCCAACACATTGCAGCTGTTGTTTATTTTGTGGACCTTTCGTCTCATAACACAGTTCACAACAATTCTCTACAGACTTCTGGTACCTAACACAAACCAAGTAATCTCTTGCTTTCTTTATGGTGTCACTTTAGAACTTAAGTGCCCATCTGTTAGAAGGTTGTGGAGATGATGGAGTGCTTCTGACTGTAGAGACTGTGAAAGTACCAATTGTAATAATAATCTTACTCTTCTTTAATGGTCCCCATCCCCAGTGACTCAGCGATAAGCTTGAGGGCTTATACGACAAAAACAGGGTTTCGATAAAACAAATATTTAAAAAAAATCTTCTTGATCTATTTTAACTGTCTGTCCATTTTTTTTTAATTTTTTAGCTCTTTGTGTTCGTTCTTCTTTCCATTGTTTCGTCACTTCAAAATTTTTTTGGTTTTTCTTACTTATTCTGAACCTCATATGTCTTTTTTAAATATCGCAAATTTCGCTGATAATATAGTTTATCATCCCAAATTACACAGGCCTGTATTAGTTTTATTGTCTTGGATCTTTACATGTTCTACAGTACTTCCTGTACGCTGAATCCGAAAATGATATCCATTTTTCTCCATCAGATTTTTCACAAAACGTCATAACACAATACATAAAAGAAAGACCACAACACGTACATTTGAGACTAAAAGACGTAGATTTCACACAAAAAATCAGAATGAATGAGGATGCATATTTGTTTGACGTCAATGTTCTTCTCTTTTCTTCAGTTTGTTTGTATTTTTGTTAACAAACATGATAATAATAAATGTTCATTGTAGTAAACGAAATAATAATTTGATATAAAAAAAGTTGTTTTTCTTCCCGATTTCTAAAAAAAAAATCCTTACATGATAGAAAAAATTAATATTATTTTCGAAACCTGTGTAGCTGAATTATTGTTTGCTTGTTTTGTAGTTACGCACAAAGCTACACAATGGGCTATCTGTGGTCTACCCACCACGGGTATCGAAACCCGGATTTTAGCGTTGTAAGTCCGCAAACATACCGCTGTGCCACTGAGGGGTGTAGCTGAATTATGGAAAATTCGTTATTAAAACCAAAACAATTTTTATGAAGTTTCAATTCGCAGGCCTGAGTTATTATTCCCCTTTGTTCAAAACTATTTTTAAACAAGAACTGTCGTAAGAGATAGTTCAAATTTGGCTGTTTTGGAAACATGTGTACCCCGGCGGGACAGTAGTAAGCTAAAATCCGGGGTTAGATTTCCCGCGATGGACACAGCAGATAGTCCAATGTGACTTTGCTTTAAAACAAACAAACCTATAGTATATTTTATTAACAATTTTACCTATTCACTTTAATTATTATGAATAAACGTTTGAGAACTCGTCATGTTAAATAGTAAAGTTCTGGAATGTTACACCCTTAGTCTGTAGTAACGTAAAATTGTTTCTTTTAACCGTTTATTTTGTCGTGTCAAAACATCAAGCAGATCAACAAGTGTTTAAAGGTTATATATATATATATATTGTTGCGTCATCGAGATCACGTGACAATTCTCACGCCCTCTTGTTTCTAGAACTATCCCGTATCTTGGCGAATGCTCTAGTATTTGCTAGATAGTGTAGGCTGGTATATAAAAGAGGGGAATGTAATGTGTGTATAGATAGTGAGTAATTGATCTGCAGTCAGAAGTATTATTGAGCACGTTCGTTTTTATAGCGTTTGTTTAGCGCGATTGTTGAAGTTGAGTGTATTGGTAAAGTTGTATTCGGAAAGAATAAACCAGTTTTATTAAGTAAAGAACTTGTGTCGCTAAAGTTTTGTCGGAGCGAAGTTACGGAAAGTTATGTTACGTCTCCGTTTGTTAATTAACTTTCCG
>NW_013667792.1:39007-42598 GCF_000517525.1 Limulus polyphemus | reverse complement strand
CAGCGTTAAAGAACCTCAGGTTTATTTACGTCTACATTAACTGAAGTAAAACTAGTTTTTAAAAATCCGGTTACTGGTAATGAATTGAATGTGCTGAATGTTTTTCCAGGTTCTTAACGTGACTTAATGAGATATTACTTAACAAATAAGATTGACACACCTATTCAGGTAAAGCTGTTTTTTATATCACGTGATGTAATGACACGAACCCATTCTTTAATTGTTCTTTAGTATTACATAAGAATGAGTTAAACAACAACACAAATATGGGGAAGGTACTTAGAAATCGATAGCTTTATCTCACGTAGTAGGGCACTTGAATCACAGCGAACGGAAATATAACTTTTAACATGGATTAAAAGAATGAATCACGTTGTTAACCCACTTTAGAATAACAAACTTCTCTTCTTCGCGCATTCGATTAGTTCATTAATTACTGCGTCACAAACGGCCACTTAAACGGTAGAATGGATTTGTTTATCAACTTAATATTGGCTTGAAAAACAGCTGATTAAACAAAAGTACTGGCACAGCGATAAAGTATAGGATATACGTGATAAGGGCTGAGGGGAATTGCCTATATAACTATATTATGTAAGTGTGCATACACTTCTAAAATAATAACAAATGCATTTCACATGAACCTTTGTATGGAAACATTATTCCTAATATCAATACTTTACATATTTACTCCCTTATAGGGTTTATTTTTATATTTACAACATACACGTGTCTGCATATACAAGACAAGTAGTCACGCGGTCCACATCGTGCAAGTCTGTGCTACACGTAGTAACCACTGGTTGTCCTTGAAATACGCTCTTAAAGGGCAAATGAAGTATTCTAAAGCCACGTGCTTAAACTAATCAAGATAAGATTGACATTTTATGTATCATTATAAAAACAAAAAAATAACAAAAACCGATAAAATGTACAACGAATACAAATATTTATGAAATAACATTGATAGCTACAAGCCCTGTTAGTGTTTGTTCAAGTGAAGAAATCCACTGCATGAACAACAAGAATCCACATTCTTATCTTACTAATAGATTAGGTTTAAAATAATATTATACAAGCCAAAAAAAAACAGGTATGTTCGAAAATACCAAAAATGCAAACATTTTTGTTATTATATGAGTTTGTTCATATAAATGACACATTATACACAAAATACACTAAATGGCCAGGTCAGATACCCCTATGGCTCAGGCTTAGCCATCCTTAATTTTGAAATACGTGCCAGAGGGAAGCAAACAGTCGGCACTACCCACCGTCTGAAGCGACTACTCTCATCATACTCCCAGAGATGAAACTGTGAAGTGTTTTTGGTAGTACCACGTGTTGAAAGACTCGGATCCCCAGTCCGATACGCTAAACTCAAGGCTACGATCGAGCTTTTTTTTAAATGAGGAATTGGTTTATTAATCATTCCTTCTGCTGATTTTGGTTTAACATAACGGTAAATAAAATAAATCTCGGTGAATTATGTTAATTATACACCATCTACGTTGAAACACCTATTAAATTACAGCATGCATGATGAAAGAAGAAACTTTACGTCTTGTGAGATTATTTAGTAATGTGGCGCCAGTAAGCTTTCGAATTATCAGGTCTTAAAGAAATGGTAGAACATTGATGACAAAACCTTGTCGAAACGTTGTACATTTGCTGTCATGTTAAACTTATATTAAAGTTTTTCTTCATTACCCATTTAAGCCGTCTCCAGCCATTATTACGGAGTATATCTTACTGTAAAAAATATTTCGGTGTATAAGTATGATAGATTAATCATTTAAGAACTATATACCTATAGAGACCGACACATAAGTGTAAACATTAGCCAACACACACGTACATATATCGCTGTACCCTGCCCAATCTATCGTAGAGAAACTTGTTTCACATAACTGTTTTATGTCTACCTTGAAGTAGTTCAAAAATGGAAAATCAAGGTTATGGCGCGGTTTGTAAACCAAAGAAAATGACGAATCAACAAACACACAAATTAGCAAGAAAAATCCAGTTTTGTTGACATACGAAGTAATGTATTTACGTGTAGGCGCCGGTATGAATGTTTACTGCGAAATCATGTAATTAATATATATATATTCAAAGATCAATTTACAATGCACGTAAGAACGCAAAAATACAACTAGAAAAAATAAATTGTAACCTATATGATCTC
The DNA here is from genome assembly GCF_000517525.1 of Limulus polyphemus. Classification (NCBI taxonomy): domain Eukaryota; kingdom Metazoa; phylum Arthropoda; class Merostomata; order Xiphosura; family Limulidae; genus Limulus; species Limulus polyphemus. Next base: position 40,410 of record NW_013667792.1, on the reverse strand, counting down.
AAATGGAACATCGATATTATTGTTCATGTCATTTCTCCTTGACACTGCAAAAGGATATATGTGTAAGATTACGTTGACCATTCAGGTCAGTATGAAGCAATATCAAGATTTCTCTCTAGTGTTATCATTAGGGTTACAACTAAAAATATTGCTAACAGGCAGTGAACCTAACTGATGAATCAATGTATTAAAATCACTGTAAGTAAGAACAGTACATTAAGTTAATTATATTAATTACTGGTTAATTTCTTGAGTCTGAAGATAGCTTGCTTTACTCTGAAATTAATGATAATAATTTTTTGTGTGAACATGTTAATACAACCTGTACAGGCCTGTGCCCCTGTAGAAAGCACGTCCACCTGTTAAACTCGCTAGGGATTTATCGGGCTTTTCTGGATGTAATGTACATGATAAAGATGTTTCCGTTATCGGAGTGTTGAGAAAATAGCACAGTAAAAAGTTATTTTAGGTATTGAAGGATTCCCGTTACCATTGCCACATACTTGTTAGTTTAATTGTCTTGAATCTTTTGTGGGTGTGTCTTTGCGCATAGAAAAGTTGGTGTGTTAAAGTATAATATTGATTATTATGAGTATCAAAGCCCCTCGTGATGACGTCATCTGTGTAGGATGTAAACATAGAAAGTGTGTTTACAATTTATTTAAATACGAACATGATGTTTTCAAGATTTGTTTTGTTAATATTCCTGTTCCAGGTATCCTTATGGCTAAATTTTAATATTACTGTTATACGAGACGACATATTCAAATACTCTAATAACAACAGCCTTCATAAAACATTTTGTTTAACTCGACAGATATATTGCGACTTGAGTTCTGAAAACAATAAAAATCTGTGTTCCAAAATAGACATTTTTACTTGGCTTTTTTTTATACTGTTACATATTAGAATTTCAAATAGCCTGAAATTGAGTTAAATGGTAATTTAAATTTAGTAGTTAAATATTTGCCGATATATCTACAATTTATGATATTTGCCAACAAGACTGATACATTCAGTTTTCTTTTTTAATACAAATATGTTTTAATATACAAACAATACAATTCACAATAACAGTTATTACAAACAATGATTTATATACAAAAGTTTCATAAAGTTACAAGCAATATAAAGTCTTCTTTCTAGTCTGGAACTTCCTTGATATCTTATCGAGGGTTGACGATGAGCGAGTTAATTTGGAGTTGAGGTAGGTATAATTCACTTAGCAGGGAGCCATCTAGCCATGTAGTTCTCTCTGGTCACATGCCAATTACAGGTCGAGTTTCCACCGATGACGTTAGGTAATGTTTTCATAAAAGTACTAATGTCCGATGTGAATCCACTGAAGTTAAATCGTTTGTAATGTTCGAAATTTAAAAACGTTCCTGGTCAAATATTTTAAG
>NW_013667792.1:36982-38435 GCF_000517525.1 Limulus polyphemus | reverse complement strand
ACCAATTATAGCAAACCAATAATAGACACTCTTTTTAGGCGCGGCGCGTTGGTTATATCTATAGGCGTGTGGAGAGTTTCTCGAATATTCAGATTACCTAACAATACAAAGCTACATTGACGTTTACATGCACATATATATTGATGATTCTTACACTCGAGAATCTTCTATAACTTTAGAGAATAAGCAGGAGTTTCGCAATACATATTTAATAGTATACATTATTTACATTTCTAAATATAAATTTAATTTAAACAAACATCGATATTAAAATAAATATAGAATAATAAATCCGTCATAATGCTCGAATTTTAAACTCCACTGTTATTGTTTATAAGCCTAGAAAGAAATCTGTGACCAGTGTAGACTATTAACAGAAAACGCATATAGATCTGAGACGTAAAAACAACACAAAAACAATTATGTAATGCATTTTGAAAATAACACAATTTTAGATGCAAAATATTTGTGTAAAAAGTAAGAAATTTAATAAAACATGCACTTAAATAACTATACCATTTATTGTTTCTAACTTGTGAAATATTTATTACAGAGAAATACACACGTATATATATATATAAATGGCCATGCAACGTTTCGACCGTCTACTTATGTTATCATCGGGCAACATAATACAATGATAATTTGACACATTCGAGAATAAGATTAAAATAATGTTCTAATATATATATAATAAAAATGTAAAGGGGTTCAATCTTATTTCTTGGTCCCCATAGATAGTGTTTGTAAATAGTCAATAATACTGTTGTTTAATTTTATTGTTGTGCTCGCTTCACGCGATTAGAACATTATTTTAATCTTAGTCTCGAATGTGTCAAATTATCGTTATTTTATCTTGCCTGGTGATGACCTAAGTAGAAGGTCGAAACTTTGCATGGCCATTTTTATATATACATGTGAATTTCTCCGTAATAAACTTATTTGCACTTTTACACACACTTTAAATCTCTTCGTTGTAAGAAAAAACGTTTGAGGCTATCGAACTGTTTTAGAACTCGGGTATCCTACACCTTACTGTTATTTACGTTCTAATACAAAACGCGTTAGTAACAAAAAACATATCATGACCGGCTAGAAACTGCAGTTTCAAGTATCAATCAGTCTAGCTACGTTGATGATGGAGAATGTAACCTAGACGGGAGTTTTACATGCCTGGGGCGTAGAAGTTTTTTTTGTGTATTTTTATATACCCATTTTTTCTTTCACCTTCATGGCCTCAACAGAAGAGATCTGAGTGAGAAAAAAAATAGTTTCGTGTAAGAAAAGCCATGCGTTGAATTTATAATTAATACCAGTTTCTCATTAACTCACACGGGATGGTAATACTTACACAGAATGCCACTTATGTGAGGTTGACTGTAGAGTTTTGTTATGCTCTCACTGTTCTCTGGTTTTTTATATTGTTACGTCTCCGTTTGTTAATTGATTTTCC
>NW_013667792.1:30567-36623 GCF_000517525.1 Limulus polyphemus | reverse complement strand
GGATGACTGTATAGCTTAATGTGAGTAAATATGTCTTACATTGTAACTTAGGCCATTACAACTGATTGTTAGGTTTAGCTAATACATTGGTTAGCCTGAAACTTTTTAATCCAATACAAAGACTGTAAAGATGAGAGGTAAAAGAAATAATTATGGCAATTTTCGACATCAGTAATAATGTAATCTACTAGACAAAACATCACCACACTTTCTCATCTATACCTGAAGGTCAAATTACAATATTACTTTCTAAAGTACAACAAAGACAAAAATAAAGTTTTGATGTTTGAAAATTAAAATATTTGAATATATTTGTCAAAAATACTATTCATTGTGCACACGTGTGATACGTAACTAATAGCTGGAAAAATTTCACCACATAACAACATACACAGCTTCAGTGGTTGACATTGTGCACACGTGTGATACGTAACTAATAGCTGGAAAAACTTCACCACATAACAACATACACAGCTTCAGTGGTTGACATTGTGCACACGTGTGATACGTAACTAATAGCTGGAAAAACTTCACCACATAACAACATACACAGCTTCAATGGTTGACAGTTTCTATCATCTAAAGACGTATTAAAAAAATGACACTAATCTTCATTTATGGAACGTTACACTAAATGTCTATTCCTTATAAATGTCGCGCTCATTGGACCAGTTCATTACACATGTGAGTGGTATTGTACTCGGGTATAAAGACCATGGGATGAATGATCGGTCATATCAAACCCGACGAAGAACAGTTGCTCAAACGTCATTGGTTAGATAAAGTGGTAATTTTTCTTTTTTGGGAAATATTTCTTTAGTGTAGTAACACAGGTTTGAACGGAATGCAATTTTACAAGTACAATTTGCGATCATTGCCCTAACTAGGGTAATAAGGAGCAGCTGACACCACATCTTACAGTTTGTTGCATGACTTTGGTTACCTATTCGCATATGTATCATATTTCAGCTTCTCCAATATCGATGAATATTTTATATTTATTTTTTATAATAGTAGCACGCTCATTATCTCGAAAATCAGCCAAGCTAAGCATGATTTAAAATTTATGGCTAAAATTCCATATATAGTTTCGGTTTCAAATGTAAAATCTGTAAGATGAGAAACTAAACGTTTAGTAATCATTTATATGATAATTTACTGTTGTTTTACTCTATGTTGATTAGAATAACCATTAGATCGAAAGCAAACGTGAGAAAATATTCATGGCTAAATTTTGTACTGCAGGGTGTGTTAACAGCGAAATTATAAAACTCGTATTGCGCTAACCCTATTACATATATTCACGTATAACGGATTAAGCTGTAACTGTAAGACATTCTTTATTAGAGATATTTTTATAATTGTTTTCTAGTTAGTTTTACATTTAAGGTAATGTTTGAAACCGATACACTGAAATGTGATTCTTGCAAATAACAAGTTAGTATCCACGAGAAAGTCTATTAACTGAAATTCAGAACGTGCGAATATTTTTTTCCGTCATCCCAGCTTTTTCTTTTTTCTAATTTCAACAGAAGACAACAAAAAAGCTAAAATCGGAGAATTATATGAACAAATATATTCATGCTCTGACAAGTAATCACAGAATTTCAATATTGGATACCAACAAATGGCGCTATGCCAACAAGGAATTTCGAAACTATAGCTTTGAACAAATCGGTTCGCAAGGAAGAGTTTATTTGTTTGTTTTGAATTTCGCGCAAAGCTACACGAGGGCTATCTGCGCTATCCATCCCTAATTTAGCAGTGTAAGACTAGGGGGAAGGCAGCTAGTCATCACCACCCACCGCCACCTCTTGGGCTACTCTTTTACCAACGAATTGTTGGATTGACATCACATTATAACGCACCCACGGCTGAAAGGGACGAGCATATATGGTGTGACGGGGATTCGAACCCGCAGATTGCGAGTAGAGCGCCCTAACCACCTGGCCATGCCGGGTCACCGCAAGGAAGAGAGAAGCAGTAATACCCATACACTGTTGTCTGTTTAAGAGACACGTTATGAAGTACCGAACTAGTGTTAGTTTAAAGCAAGTAACATGAACGGATTTTAATAACTCCTAGATAGTTGTGAGGCGAGGAACTTCACTATACAATTTAAATAAACGTCCAGAGATGCACCTTTTGAGTTGATTGTTATCATTACCAGATTTGTGGATAAAGAAAGTGAAAACAGGGGTATAAATTACATGAACATAACAATAAAAAGACACTCGGACGGTTTTAACACGAAAATCTACCACAAATCTGGTCATGATAACAACTATATAAAGTGGGACTCAGCTCACAAAATTGGCACGTTATCATACATTTAGAACACAGCATTTAACTTATGCAGCATGAACCAGAATCGATAGCTGAGACATTTATTAACACTTCCCTAAACATATTATCACTAGAACCTTAGTCAAATATATAAACAAACTCAATACTAGAAAAAGAAAACAACAACGTAAAATTCACGAAGGAAACAAAATACAAAGACTCAGACACACTAACAGGTGTCTTACATTACCATGGCTATGTAACCAACAACATCATAAACGTTTGGAAGTATGTATCAAAAAATACTATATTAATAGCAAATATATTTTAATTCAAAAACCGAGCACTAAAATCAAAGGTCATCGAAGGAAGGTTTATTCTGACAAGTTCAACAACGGAAGCATCTACAAGTGTCAGTGCGATAGCACTTACATAGGCGAAACGGGACGCAACATAAGCATTAGGATCAAAGAACATAACAATCCCCTATGACACATTTACGAACACAGCATAACGAATCAACATACAATTAAGATTGACAGCTTGAAAATACTGTGCAACGAGAACAACATTAGTAGAAGAAAAATAAAATAATCTTAATTTAAATCAAAACGCAGGTGTCACTCTATATGTTTTCTAAATTGTAACAAAATGCTCGCTCAGTATTTCACGCAATAGACGACAGTTACCTGGTGATGGCCACACGAGTGGTCTAAACACTAATAAAGTTAAACAAAAAATCCACTCGAAAGCTGTACCTCTGGACTTTTAGTTAATCTATTAGACAGTATAGATTAATTATGAAGGATGACGAAATTATGCTATTATACGGAGACGACGCGTATAATATCATTACAAAATAGGCTTAAGATAACTTTTAAAGTTATTTATCTCATACAAGTGGGAGTGATATACTAAGTCTCACATAACATTGTGATGGAAAATCATATTATCATTAGATTTTTAAAGCGTTATATTTACTCATGCCGTAGGTGTAGTATTGGGCTGCACTGCATGTTCCCCATTCCTTTTAGTTTAAAGTTAAGTTCACAAAATTTTTCTTTCTCACAATAACTCCCAAGGTTGGACCATAGCTTTACTCAAGCAAGTTTCTAACTTTAACCAGCTGATAATTGGGTCAAGTGGAGATTTGGTGTTTTCTTGTCTGGTTCTCGTACAGGAATAACAACGTGGATTTTAAGTAGCACGCTTATCTAACAGACACCAATGTTTGTAGGTGTCGGAAACTGGGGGGGTTTATTGTCATGTTTAAAAAAGTGTTGGAGTCTAAGCGAGCAAATTTCTAGAATCTTACCAGCTTCTACCTAGAACTTACTTTTAAAGTTCTCGTTGTCGACTGCCTGTAATAGGTTTGTGTGTATTTTTGGGTTGTGTTACTCTCCGCGAACTTATAAAATTATCTTGTAATTTTAAAGTTATCTTTCATTTTCGTTTGTTTGGGAGCCATTTGGCTTTCGCTTATAATTAAATTTTCCATTGGGCGAACTGAACATAAGTGGTACACATGATGGCGGAGCATAGGTTTTTATTTATAGTACGGCTTACTATTATTGTTCAGCAAAGTTAAGGCGAGTGGCAAATCTGTTGTGTTACATTTTAACTTGGTGACTCTTACTCTGTTACACACTGGCTTATGTTACGGGGGGAAGGACGCACGTACTAGCAAAAGCATATTATTTAATAAAGTATTTGTTGCTCTCGCTAGTCACACTTGCCTTATATTGAATAATAGTATTTTCGTGCTTCTTTAAACTGTAAAAATCTCAAATAAAGATTGGTTCCTTTTGTAAATCTGGTTGTATTATCACATTCTTTGTAGCCAAATCGTCACACCCATCGGGAACACACCCGCATAAAAGATACACGAATCTCCTATTTTTTGCGGACTCGCACTTCTCTGTTTTGCCGAAAATTCCCGAGATATCACATAGGCAATCAAAAGTGAAAAAATAAAGATTTAAAACAAATATTATTTTACGATCGTACATTAACTCGACTTTACTATATTTATTCCATAAGTCACATTGCATACAAAGTTCTTCCAGGATTCTACACATTCACTGGATATGTTGGAGTCAGTGCCTTTTCTGGATGAAGGGTAATGAATCTTGTGATTCAGGACATCCAGCTGTGCAAAACAATACAAGTAGTTAGCACAGGCTTTGATGTAAAGCTATCAGCTCTCTGACGAGGCTGAAAGATTTGGTTGTACTTTAGATTTACGAACAGAGACATATGAGAACCAGACCAGGTACCATCTATTTTGTAAAGCATAACACCTGCAGTAATATTAACTCCCTCCGACAAATATAGAAGAGTACCTTAAATCTGCAAACTAAACAGGCTCGAATTTGGAAACGTGCTCTAGAATCTAATCTGCAAATCCAAACTACCATAAAAAATGGATGGAAGTTTACTAAAAAGCAGCTGACCAATGTCTGGATGGACAGTCTTCCTGTACTTGAGTTGGGGTTGCTGTGACCCGAGAAGATACTGATGTTTTGCTTGTAACTTACCAATGTACAGCTGAATGCAAATATGGAAATCACCGCACAAAGGTGTAACAGTCTTTACTAATGATGAAATTCACAGAAGTATTACATCTCCACCAGGGCAAGACATTTTGTTGCAAACAGTTGGATGTGAATTTTGTTTTATATTAAAATTCTAAAGACATATTTACTTGAGATTTGCGACACGCGGTGTTTTATTTCAAATATACATTAATATAACTAAAATATAAGCTGTTTTCATAAAGAAATATTGTAATAAGGTCATTACAGTAAGCCCACCCATTTATGTTTCTTAATTTTTGTGTTCAGCTAAAAAAAGGGAGAAACAACAGAAAAAGGAACAATTTATTCATCCATTTTGAACGAATGATACATTATTACTTTAACAAAGTATGCTGATAAAAAACTTGTATTTGTACCAATATTAACAAAAGTCACCAATATTTCTTCAAAAACTAACATAATTTGAAACCTTTCGAAAAAGTGGTATTTCATAAGCTATCAGAAAAAAATCAGGATTTTACATAGAAACGTAAGAATTGAAATGCACATAACAAACTATATTTTCAGTATTATTTTATTACAAGTTCAGTTTTTACAGTAAGGAAGAATATTTTAAAAACAGGTACGACATTTCAATCATTTTAACGGTAAAGAAGGTTTTAGCATTTAAATCAATATTCAACAATCTAAAATCTGTGATCGAAACGTCGTACCTGTTTTAAAAATATTCTTCCTCACTATTAAAGCTGGAAATTGTAATAAAATAACATTTTTAATCACTACTTCTGAAAACAGGTACTGTCAAAAAATTATTCAGAATAATAGCACTCTACACTGAAATTCCCGTCCACCAGATAAAACAGATTTATATATGTATTTTTTTTTATTAAAAATTTTCTTCGAGTTTCTGATTTTCTCGCTCACACATTGGTCCGTCATCATTCTGTAAAAATCAATAAACTGGATAAGAAACAAGACAACCTTAAGCATGATTTGCTGTAATACTACTAAACTTAAAAATTACGAACAAATATATTTTTGTATAAAGTATAAAATAACCTACATCACACAGATTTTATTTTGCGCAAATACAGTGACAGATATGATAGATTAGACGCACGTACTTAAATCAGTTAACTTATCAATCTATTACCCTCACAAAATAGGGTATGCAATAAAAATCTGACGTAATATGGGGTTTAGTTTGTTTGTCTGAAGTTAAGCACGAAGCTA
>NW_013667792.1:28353-30518 GCF_000517525.1 Limulus polyphemus | reverse complement strand
CACAATGGGCTATCTGTGCTCTGCCCACCACGGGTATCGAAACCCGGTTTCTAGCGTTGTAGGTCCGCAGACATACCGCTGTGCCACTGGGGAGCAAAAGGGGAACATTATCTATCTTTGTCCTTCATACAATTTTTGCTTCCCTAACTGGCACCCTCAGTTAATTTAATATATATTGTTGTCATTTTGCCATCTAATTTTGAAAGTATGCTAGGGTGTTTTTTCATAAAATATTAATTGCATCGAACAGTTGGCAGGCTGTCTTTGTCTCCAGATGTGATTAGCTGAATCAAGAACATGTTGCATGTGTGCTGTCGGAAGAGGCAAGGATGTCTCTTGGTGACACTGAAGACTTAGGTACCACTAGTAAAACAACCCACTGTACTTATCTCCAATTTCAAAGGAAATACCAGTCACATACTGTGTGATAAACTGTTGTTGTGAAGTATTAGATCCACAAGGAGCAGTCCTGGAATATTACATTTCATGACTAGAGCTTACTGTCATGACCAGGACTAAGTACTAGTGTTGAAGAGTCGATCTTGTGCATACGTCTGTTCAGGCTGGTAAATATCAATGGTTAAATAACGAAAGAGTTACTCAGAAAGTAAAGGGGAGGTTAGGTCGCAAGCAGTAATACACACACACTGTGATGCTAGCTTCTCCTGCTCAACTTTATCTCGTTTAATAAGAACGAAAATGATAGTGTAAGTCTTTCTTCTTCCTTCTGTTTGTTAGTAACAATTCATTTCACAATATGCAGAAACTACTTGCGATTCTCCAATGTTAGGCATGATTTATTAATCTTTTTAATATTCATATTCAAAAACTCAACAATACATTTGACCTCAGTCCCTATACCCTTTGTTGGATACTGACTTTGTGCCTTCTCTAGACAATTATGAAACCCATATCGTACGAGATAATTAACTGTCATAATAGAAACCTTACAAATAAATATTTCCCAAGTCCTACAACATTTCATTACATCACACATTTAATATAATGACATATCATAATGTTTTGGGCTGTTCCATCCTCTAAACTAAACCAAAACTATTAAATAAATAAATTCAAAAATCTTAAAACCAGCCCTTATCACTCATATAGTTATTAAGCTTACTTTTAAGCTCACTTAAATTTACTGCCTCCACAACATTTGAAGACAACCCATTCCAAAGGTCAACCACCCTGTTATTTAAACTGTCTTAGCTGAAGATAACTCCTACCCTACCCAAATGTATGTTTGTGTCCCCTAGTCCTAGTATTCTCACTGAAATATATGAAAAAAGATGATGCATCAACACTATCAATTCCCTTTATAATCTTAGACACTTCAATCAGATCCCCCTCTAACTCTTTTTTTTTCTTAAGAAAAAACAATTTAATGTGCTTCCTAGGGCAAGAAGCCAGTGAACACAATACTCCAAATGTAGCCTAACCAGTGACCTCTACAATGAAATTATAGCCAACATTTCAGTAGATACAACTTAAAATTCTATTTGCTCTACCACTAGCAACAGCACACTGCTTGGGTGGCTTAAGAGACTGATTTACTATTACACTAAGATCCCTTTCCTTCATAACACTATTAAGGTTCTTCCCATCCAAATTATACTTATAATTAAAATTATGATAACCCACATACATTATCTTGTATTTATCATAATTAAAAGTCTTCTGCCATTTATTTGCCCAACTCACTAAATCAGCAGCATCCTCTTCACAGCTAGCAACACCCAAAATCTTAATATAATCTGCAAATTTAAGTAATTTACTGACCATCTCTTTATCTATATCACTGATGCAAATCAAAAAGAGCAAAGGTTCTAAGAATGAGCCATGAGGTGCCCCACTTGTGACATTAAACCATTTTCACTGAACTCCATTTATAACAATTTTCTGCTTTCTTCCATCCAGCCACCCTTCTATCCAATTAGCTAACTTATTCTCAACACCTATAGAGATAATTCTGTATAAACCTTTCATGTGACACCTTGTCAAGTGCTTTCCAAAAATCCAGAAACCTCATCTACATAAGCAGTAACCTTTTCAAAGAATGTCAAAGATTTGTAAGGCAAGAATTTTCCTTAGTGAACCCTTGTTGACTGTCCAATGAAATTCTAAACTTTGTTAAATGGCTTTGTAAAGCATCTTTTATTAAA
>NW_013667792.1:12561-27916 GCF_000517525.1 Limulus polyphemus | reverse complement strand
TCCGATAATCTTCTAAATCTCCCGTCATACTAGCCAATTTAAATTTTTTTATATTTATGATGCATTTCTATAATTTAACTCTTATATACTTTGTGAGCCAACCTGGTAATTTACTTGCAGCCATCCTTTTCTTCTATAAGGAATATGTTTACCTTGAATATTTAAAAATTTATCTCTAAACATTTTCCACATTTGATCAGTGTCTCCAAATAACTCGGCTGCCCAATTAACAGATAATTATTTTCGCATCCCTTCAAAATTTGCTCTTTTAGAAATTTATAACCAAAATATAATTATTTCCATATGCAGCAAAATATTGAACCTAATAGAACAATGATCACTTAACCTAGGTTTGTTTGTTTAGAATTTCGCTCAAAGCTACAGATGGTTATCTGCGCTAGCCGTCCCTAATTTAGAAGTGTAAGACTAGAGGAAAGGCAGCTACTCATCACCACCCTCTGCCAACTCTTGGGCTATTCTTTTACCAACAATAGTGGGATTGACTGTCACATTATACTCCGCCCCCACGGCTGAAAGGGCGAGCATATTTGGTGTGATTGGGATTCGAACCCGCAGATTGCGAGTAGAGCCCTAACCACATGGCTATGCCGGGCCTCGTATTAAAAATATAAAAATAATTATACCTATGCATTGTTTGTATTTCAAAATGCCTTATTGTATGACTTGCCCTACTAATAAAAACATTGAACACTATTCATTGTTATATACTTTGTATCTATTAGTGACAACCTGAAGAAATGAGACCAGTATTTTTTGAAAGACGATGTTTTGAAAAACTAAATAAGCAGCGTGTAAAGGCCCAAATAAGTTTTAACATATATAAAAAGTGTTTCATACAATACCTAGTGTTTTTCTCAACTCAGAATGTTATACATATAACACACACACACGTATATATATATATAGCTTACAAACTATTAATTATATTAATTGCTTATAAGCGATTAAATCAGCACTATAAAACAATAATGAATTAAATATCGCAATACCGTTATCCGTATATATGTGAGCCGCAACAAAATGATGGTCTGAATGAAACATACACTGCATTTGTGGATGTTTGGCTTAAAAATAAAGATAAAAACGTGGGTAGGTCGGAACATTTTTCGGTATATTTTATACCATATTATAATTTACACTACTGTTGTTCTACATGCTACTACGTGATGGACATGCAAATCTGTCTTCAGCTCTATTTGAATTAGTCTAAAAAACACGTAGGTTCAAGAAGTCTTAATGTAAAACACCTTTCGAAAGCGCTCCAGTTATAGGGTTTTTACCGTTTTAATTGGTCTAAAACATTTATACAAGCAAGCTATATGCAGAGGTGTCGCTAGATGTTTTAAAGATTCATGTCCCATAAGCGCGGGAATTTTCGATGTTTCAGTATGACATCGATCATGGCTTTGTATTCTGATTTTTCAAGACACCATCTGGAAATTCGGGGCACGGGCTCCGTGTATCTAGCTATGCCTATGGCTATGTGTATAGCTCAATGTTGTGCGTGTAATGAACATGTTATCGCAGACTGACTTCAACACATGTAGTTTACAAGTCCGAACACTGGCCTAAAACTAGAATGGTCACATATCCATAAATGTTATTAATTTAAAAATAAACAGTTCATGAGGTTTTTCTTTGGGTTGCTACTAAGTCCCTAAATTACAGTCAGGTACAACTGAACAGTTTTCACTTGAAACGAAACACAATGATGTCACATCCTGGTTTCACGAGCTGTGTTGGTCGTCTAGATTTTGTACATCAATGCACGCGACCAAGCCCCCCAGTGGCACAGCGGTATGTCTGCGGACTTACACGCTAGAAACCAGGTTTCGATACCCGTGGTGGGCAGAGCACAGATAGCCAATTGTGTAGCTTTGTGCATAAATTCAAACAAACAAACAAGCACGCGACCATATTGGAATCGCAATTATCTTGGCCATTATTATATATCTGTAGATAGTGTATAGTACTGTTGTAACTTAACGTAAACATTTTTAATGTAATTTGTAAACTGTTTCTTAAATGCTGGTTGTCAGTTGTTTTTGTTCTTAGACCAATCTTCATTCGACATTCGTATAACTACGAGTATAAACACTATAACTAGTATAACACTAGTTATGACAGACAGGTTCCTATTATGGTCATACAGATTCCAACATCGTGCAGAACAAAGCTTATCTTTCGAACCTCCTGAATGTATAGTATTTATTATATTTAAATTCATAAAACAATAGTAGGCCTACTGCCAAATAGGCACAAACACTCTCAATCGATTCGGAAATCTAGTTTTATTAATAACATTATTTATACTTCAAAGTTCAAAATATAAATGGGGTTAAGTAATTTATAAACTAAATCAATTTACCTGTATATATAGTTAATGCCGTTTACCAAAAGTTTTCACGACTAAGAATTCTGCTTCTTTTCTTTTGGTACCTTTTCAGTGTCCTTTCTATTTTGCTCAGTGTTCTGCATTTTTGTAACTAGTTTGCGAGAATGACCACCAGGATCAGAGAAATTAGTATGTTCACTAGCTTCTTTCTTGGTTCTTTGCTTTCCGCTGTGTCCCGAGAACATATGCTTATCTTGGTCAAAATTGTAATGTTCGTATTCGTCAAAATGTTCTTCGGACATTTTCGTTATTTAAATATATTATATTTTCAAACCGAACACCCTAGTTTACTTGGTATATACGTAACCACCTCCAACAGCTGTCTCAAATATACATGTACCTCCGTTAACACGTAGACTCTATAAAGACGCTGACGTCATAAATTGTAGGACAGCTTGTTATCACTCCTTATTGAAAAGTAAAGCTTAAATAATTATGAAACTGGTTATTCTTAACTTTATATAATTAGATAACATTTCTTTTTCATACATATTAAGTTATAAGAGTTAAAATATTATTTATTTAGTTTTAGATTCAAGCAAAGCCGTATTCCAGGAATGCAGAGCGTCCTCTGTTGGTATTTTAAATTTTACATGGTTAGAAAAAGATCTAAAATTCTAAAAAAAAAAAAAAAATTTAGAATCCAGCATTCTCTTATAATTTGTATTATATATATAGATATACATTGAAACTGTTACTAATAACAGTTTTAGAGTTATTGAATTATTATTACTTCAAAGAAAAATTAATTATATAGTAAATTATTTAAATGGTTTGTTCAAAATGTTGCTCGCACGTAGTTTTATGTAATATGTGCATCTTATTTTCAAAAATATTTACAAAAAAGTCAAATTTAACTTAAATAATCCCCCCCCAAAAAAACTCATTCAAATATTAGTCGTGATGTAAATTGTAATCTTAATATTTTGCAATACACATTGGGATGTTTTGCGAAGCATCAACATTTTAAAACAGACGACTTTTACATCACGCGACAAGATTAAACTGCTCTCTGCTACGCATAAAAGGATTTTAATGCAATTTTTGGTATTGTTTCAGATTTACACTTTGCATTATATAAATATAATAAAAACACACTACATTGGTGAGCAGGGCCACTGAAAGGTTTCATGGGTTTCGGGGAATGATTGGTATGCCCTCCCTTTCAATTTCCTCCTTCCTCCCAAATAATGTAAAAGTAAGCAGCCATACATGGTACTACATTTATCCGACCTTGTAATATATTAACCAGCCAGATAAGGACCAGAATTATGGTATATGGTTATTGCGATCGCTTCATGATTAAACAAAATGGAAGCTGCAGTGATGAAGCAACAAAGGGAATCACACAGTTTAAAGCACGACAGCTTACAAAATGTATTTATTCTTTTCAAATTACATATCATATTTCAGTATGTTTATAATGATGTAGCCAACTACCCTATTGCTTTGAAATGAAACTGTGATGTTATGTTTGCATACATGTATAGGTCTTTTCCGGTGAAAAGTGGGTTGAGAGATACTGCCCAATCACCTTTGTACCAGTTCTGACTTTGGGCGAATATTTCATGTGTCTCCAGGAAAGCATCCATGTCGTCTTTCTGTTCATCAAATTTGGGCAGCTTGAATCGGCTGACCTTGACTCCATTGTAATTCCTAGGTTCTTCATCTTTTTGTTGGGTGAGCTTAGCGATCTAAATTTGTGCTCTTATTCTCTCTCTCTCTCTCTCTATTTTCAGCCTCTCCTTTTCTTCTTTATGCATTTCTTTTCCTTCCTCTCTTCTCTGTCTCTCTCTTCTGTTGCCGCTCTTCTCTCTCTAGTTCTTATTGCTTAACAAGCTCTCGCAGATTGCCATCTTTGAGCCCAAATCGCTCACCTCTTTCTATCTATGTATCAACATCTATTGATATGGTTAAATAGCGTGGTTGTAATCTCTACACTATTTTCGCTATCACAACAATTGTGATTATATAGTCCTACTTCTGCTGTCGTTCACGTCTTCTTTTACTGTCGTTTACCACTCTACAATCCTGGCTGGCTCGCGAAATGTCAGGATTTGTACAGTGGCCGGTTTCTTTACAGTAGGTGTCTGTGACTTGTTGGCGATAAATGTGAACAATAAATGGACAGTACACAATCCACTTGTTTTAAAATAATATATTGAAAACAAGTCAAACAATTTACCACAGTTGAATCTAAAGCTTTAATAAATAATTCTCTTTTTCGTCAAAAATCCACACAGATTGGTTTAGTTACTTTAAAACCAAATTGACAAATTATTCTTCTCAACCTCTGTTGTTACAATAAAAGCTGTGAAACTCACTTCAAAACCACCACTATAATTGTTGGCTACCATAGTTGTATCTAGAGCTTTAAATAATTGTCTTTATTTCGTCAATGTCCACACAGACAGGCTCAGTTACTTTAGAACACCTTTTGACAAGACAAATTATTCTCATGTATCTCTGGTTACAATTCAAACTGTAATATTTTCACTTTAGAAATCGCCTTTGACGGCTAAACTGACAGCCAGGCAGTTAAACTTCCCTTTTTTCATTTTAACTGTCACAAATTTACTTCTTACTTGCACTCTCTATCTACACGTATTTATAACACGCAACAGAAAAATCAAGAAATATTTAATCTCTATAACAACAATATTAAACATAATGAGAAAAACTTATAAATTTTGAGTAAGATGACGTCAGTAATATTACAAAAGCTTAATACAACAATTAACCTGCATACATAACACACGACTAGTACAGAGTTACATAACGAAATGCTTTAGTTTAGAACTCTTGAATTTAATGGAAATTGCTACGAATGACAGAGGGTTGATGCCACAACTACAGGAAAACACAATTGCGCCTGTGATTTGCGAGTGCTGGTCGTCAACATTTCAATTAAATTGAGTTGAAATGTGAGTGAGTGAGGTGAAACTATTTGTGGAAAATGAAATTCACAAATGCATATATATATCAATGCCCATTTTACGTAGAAACTCAGACTTGAAATTATACTTAGCATACATATACACTGTATGCAAAACCTAAATCCTAAGCATATATACACTGTGTATTAATAAATTAAGTATTGAAAATTAATTATACACTATACAATATATAAAACCCTTTAATAAAAGTAGCAACTTGAAATCTGACTTTATAATACGGAAAACTTATTACACTACATCAAATAAACTATAAAACAAACAACAACCTTACAAAAGCATATATAAACACAACAATTTAACAAATATGTACAATTTAGCTGGACGAAGAAAGGTCAACTCATTTAAAAAAATAATCCCGACAGCAAGTCCCCCAATGTAGCCATCGACCTTTGATGTGGCATGGTGGATAATCTTTTTGGCTCTCAAGTGCATTCCGTGTTCAATCCAGCTCCTATTGGAGATGATGCATCTTTTCTTCAAACTGTGTTGATGTCTCTCGTTGCTTTAGTAAATGGTCTTCCTAACAATTATAAAAGACCCAGACGTCCATCCACCTGATCATCTGATCCTGGCAGTGGCACTTTAAAACTTATTTGTTGCAACATAAGTTGCTGTCTTACCTCATTTGGGGGCTGTATGGGAAATGCTACCTTCTCAAATGTCTCCTCAACAGCTAGGGCTGGCGGAGGAATGGAAGTGGATCTCCAGTGCTCATCTTGGTAGACACTGCTACCACATCTTGGTTCATCCTTATTAACATGGTTACAGTCCAGGCGCAGAAAGCAGCACCAGAAGCTTCTTAGTATCACTAAAATCAAAGAGAAAAACACATTTCTAGCTCTTTCCATCTCAGCAAGTTGAGAGGTATTTACAACAGAGAATACTAAAAAGCAACACTGACAAGTTCAAAAAAGTGAAGACAGCCAGTAAGATTTTAAATTGGCAAAGTGAGGATTGAAAATGCAGAGTCAAACAAAGTTGAGTGGCCAGAGAAACTCGGTCAAGTGTGTGGGTTAAGGCTGTAATGCTCTCATTACAAATATGCATTTTCTCTTTGATTACTCATCAAGACAAAGCAGAAGAAAAAATAAAATGTAAGGTCAAACTCCATGTCTCACATATCCAGCCCATAACATAATCCCAACTACCTGTAGACTCAGGCATCTTCTGGTTATGAACTCGATTATTACACCAGCTGCCTCTGAGGTCAATGTAGTTACATTGATGATCTGCAGCTATCTTGGCCTCCACTAAATTCCTTCCACTACCATTTTTTTTGTCAACTAACAGAGCCTGGGGCCTATAGGAAAGAAATGGGGAGTGAGAATACCCACAGTTGTAACTGTAATAGATTGAAAACTGCTTGGATGTCAACCTGCTTTTTTTTGTCTATGATAATTCATTATCACTTATGCATCGTCTCCCTACTGACTTTGATCATAAACAAATTTTGCCTAAGTCAAGAATAGGCACTATCATGGAGGTGTCATCTCACCCCTGGCATCACAGCCCACATTTTCATGTAGGACTGAGCTTGTATTGATTTGTGTTAAGAATATATCCAGAAAACTGAGTTCTTACACACCAAAATATTACCACATAAGACATAATATAACAGATCATTCCAAATTAAAATTAATCATACCCAGATATATATTTAGAGACAATTTGACATTGTCATTTGTGTTTCAGCACCTCAAAATTAAAACACAACTTGTTAACACTTGTGAAACACAGTTCAAACTATGTTCACATACACGTGTATTAGGAGACTACATTACTTTCAAAACTCAACACTCACGGAACATTTCACTGTTAAACCTGAATTATACCCTAATCATGCTAATGAATCCAACAGTCTGATACTTCTTCAATTAATGTCTGTCAGGCCAGTATTCACAGTTAGCTTTATACATCATCTCAACACCCTCATCAAACTCTTGTACTGTTCAATATAGATTGCTCTCTAGTCATGTTCTCCATGTTTTGATGTTGGACAACACACATGAATGAGTTTTGTAAAGTTTCATAAATATGTGCCACATCTAGAAAACATACGATCACAAATACACATTCTCATATACGTAAGCATCCAAGTTAGACACATAGCCATGTACACTAATAGTTTCTGGCAGATTGCTTCAGGCGTGTGATCAGTTACAATAACATCCACGCAAAGTAATTCCACAAGTTGTTTTCTGAAAGTAATGGCTGGTAAAGTGCTGCCATCTGTGAGCAGTGACACCCAAAATATTTTCCCAGTTTGCAAAAACACTTCCTCGTACAATTTATCTCAACTACCACTCAAACAAAATTTGCACGCAACTACTAAAATTTTGTCCTGCTTACTATCTGCATATCAATACACTCGTGGAGAAACACAAACCCTGACATAACATGGAAGTATTACACTCACAGTAGAGCCTTCATTCACTCTCTGCAGGACCCCATAGTTCGTTAAGTGTGGCAGTCTTTGCCAGAAGATTACTCAGGCCTTAAAACAAATGACAAGCACAATATCCACTTTCATATGCTGACATTCTGACCAAACAACTGTCCTAACTATTACACAAATGACAAGTGTACAGTGTAATGCAATACACTGTATTGCATATTACCACCTAATAGCTCTGAAAATAATGGTTGCAACACCCTATTAATTAGCATTCTTTCAGTTACCTAACTGTCCTAGTTTACACAAAATTGCGTCATCAAACTCGCTGAGTTTAACATCCAATACATAGGCAAGTCAGGGTACTAAAGAATCTTCCATAACATATGGTCACAGCATCTCTACAACTGTTTATCACATGAATTATGGAGTTCATAAGTGAGAGAGCCAACTTGTCCTGAGTATGATGTGGAAATCAGGAAGGTTCTTTCCTTGGCTGTCTTCTGTCTTGTCATATACATACAAGAGAAACTCTGAAGCAGGTTTGGAAGAACCACCACTCCTCTGATAAAAGTGGTTATCTTTACTCTGAAAATAATTTGGACAGCAAAGGTGCACAACTTCCATTTAGTCACTGGCTGCCCAACCAAAGAAACATCCTAACTGACTTGTTACCTCAATCCAGCAATCAGGCCAAATAATATAGCCATGAAGTTACTCCTCTCCATTAAACACTAGGTAAAACAAAGGCTAGGGTTATGCTGCTCTAGTTTCAGGCACTTTACTACCTGTAGCCAGATCTGCTCATCTCATAAATTGACCTGTCTGGAAACAAACAGGGCATGATCCAGCCCTTCAACAGCTTCTTTCTATCCCACTGTAAATGAGTCTGGCCTCATCTCCATCATGGGCTTGCATGGTGTGGTATCCTTTCCTTCAGTGGAATAAGATCCACCTTGGAATGGACAGTTTGACTCGACAGGGAGGTTGTTGAGATATAGGCTTCTATGAGACCTAGGGTAATCAATGCAACTCAACCCTTGTCTTGAATAGGGTTCGTGCTTCATATAAAGGTTCGTCACTACATCAGCATGTAAAGTGATTCTCATTGACCGTGGTTCTTTTCTCCCACTTTCATGGAAGAAGAAAGCACATGCAATGTCACCTGACAAAAATGAAGAATACTGAGATGGAATTTGCCTATTTGTGATTCCTCCCTTCTCACTGGTGGGGCAGCTAGGTATCTCTCTTCCTGGAGTGGTTCCCTAACTTATCAGGCACTAATCTCAGTACCAGCAAGTGTTTACTGTCCCACCTTCTTTTGAAACAGCTTGTTCCACCACTGGTGTCTTTAGGCTTCCGTTTCTCTCTGTCACACAGATTCCATTATGAGGTTTACCCTCAAGGAAGTACTTTGTAAAGCCTTTTGAGTACTCTAGATGCCTCTCGTTTCTCAGTCTCTTATGTTTGTGTCTGGGAAAATATGGCTTATAGGGATTTTCACAGCAATGCAAAAAACCACACATCAAGAAGAAGGTTCCTCCAAATCCAACCACTCTACTAATGTGCCATCCTCCTTCAGCTTGTCGCTTATCCTCAAATAGATCATACATTTTTTAGTATGTTGAGAATACCGTTTCTACTCATGCTCTTTGGTGTACTTAGTTTTCCTAATAAGTCTCTGTGTCGTTTTTTTCACCCTTCCCGTTAGTAATTTGTACCCGCAACTACGAGATCCTTTGTTCACGGCACCAGGATATTTCTTCTCTTTTCTACTTATGGTGGACCTGCTCATAAATGGAGGTTTTCGGATCTCAGACTTAGGTGCATTATTTCCCGATGAGTTGCGACAGCTAAGTATCAAAGAAAGAGATTTACACAATCTTAAAATGTTTACTATAATTTTCACAATGAACATTACAGATAGAGAATGCACACCAATACAATACATTAAACAAACCTATAGAGCAAGCGACCGTGTGTTTGTGTATGTATGCGACTGACAAGAGCCGAAGAATAATATAAAATAGAAGGTCTTTACAGTACCTATAGATCTCCCTGTAAATTAAAATAAGAAAATCCTAACTGAAAAAGTTCCCCAAGTTAAATGTCACGTTACTATAATATATATATAAATAGTATATATGAAACCCAAGATCTTACTTGGATTTCACCAATGAAGTAAGTTTCAAACAAAACACTTTAAACCTTAAGTTGTGGAGCCAATGCTACTAAATTCGTTCTCTCTTATCATGAACCAACGCTAATAAAACACAAACGTGAATAAACATGACAACAGCACGCGAGAACAATAAGAATGAACGAGGGGCATGTTTACGAGTCGTTCGAACTCTTGAAATTAATTATGAAAGTACAGAGAAAATTTGATAGAAGCCGAAAGTTAATGCTAGATACTTACTGGAATACAACTATGAAAAACAGTATAAACTCAAGGATAACAGAAAACTATGTAATCCATGTTGAAAGTTATATTAAAATCTATGTAAAACCCGTATAAGTTCTTTTCTACCAAGCCTGATACTGTATTAAATTGAATATTTCAACATACCTTAGTTTCTGACCAGAAAACAGTTATTGGGTTTTGACCGATCCGCTGGCCAACAGAAAATGAAGACCAAGGACGATTCCATTCCCAACTATTTTAATTCTCACTTAGCCTTGTTTGCCTTTTAAGGAAAGGGAATTAGTATAGATATAAATAACACTAGATTGGCCAGTTACTATTCCTTATCATTGAGGGGCATGTGCGCTTGCGGTCTCCATTGTTTTGTGTTGAATTTCGAACTGTCAAACAATGTAAAATGGCTGAGAGTGACAGTCGTTCGTCTAAGTCACGATCCGAAGGATTAAAGGGAACACAACTACGCCATTAACTATTACACATACCGTAACTAAACGTCGAAGGTAGAGGGTGTTACATTCCACAAGGGAGTAAAATCTTTTTCTTTTTTTTCTTCTATAGTATATTAAGTTACAGTGGACAATATCGTCATGGATATGATAGCGACATCAAATTGGCGTGGATGTTTATATATAGTTTGAAAGTATATGTGCAATTCTTTTTTAGAAGGCATTTCACTTATACAAGTTGGCATTGCAGTTTGACAGCTTTTGATTTGAAATAATATTAAGTACTCAGTATTAAGTATAAGTTGAAATAATCATCCACGACATTCTGACGTCGCTTGTTGGCCAGTCAGGCTATACCGAGATGCCGCCAAAATATACACTGTCTACAGATACAAGTTATGCGTACATTCACTTTTGATACTATCACTGAGGAAGAAGTTTATTAAATATACTAACTTCATTTATGGATGAGATAGGAGATTTGGGTTAATTTGTATGGAATAAGAAAAGTCTAGTCTTATCACTGACGTTATGGATTATCCGAGGAAAATATTCAAAAATAGGCCTAATACTGTCAATAGACTTATTTTCAGAATTACAGGAAAGATTACATTTTTGCAGGTGGCCCCTTTCAGGCCAAAATCCTTGAGCTACCAGTGTCATTATGATAAATAATCAGTATGCAGTACAACTGGCCCAAAATATTTTGTGTTACTTGAACAAAAAAGAAACTAACACATTAATGTAACTGTGATATATTAGGTTATCAATAAATTAATGTAGCGTTTTGGAACACTTTCATTACCCCCTCCCCAAACAAGAAAAAAACGTACATCACGTATAATAGTTAAACGAACCACTTAACTGTCACGTTAGTGTAGCCTATATAATGTGTAAAGTTTAATATACTCACTTATAGTGATGGCACACGACCAGGCACACAATATTCGGCATGTAATGCTGTTTGAATACAAGAAGGGAAATAACACCTTTGTAACCACAAAAAATATCAAAGAATCTTATGGAAATGTTTTTAACGTTTGTAAGTCAACGATGGTTTAGCAAATTTCGTTCAGGTGGCTTTAGTCTTAAAAACTGTGATGACAGGGGTCGACATATTGGAATTGATATTGCTGCTCTGAAGACGCTTGTTGAGTCTAACCCAAGGCAACACACTCGTAAAATGGTCCTGAAATTGCATGTCTCTCATGAAACAATACGTAAACATCTAAGGAATATGGGACACCTCAATAAAGAAGGTGTTTAGTTGTCTCGCGAACTCTCAGATGATCATCGTTTACCAACGTATGAACGCTGTTTCGTCTCTTTTGGCGAGTAATGCGCGTGAACCATTTTTGGACAGAATTGTCACCGGTGATGAAAAATGGATTCTCTATGCGAATATTAAACGCCAAAAACAATGGTTCAGTCCTAGACAAAACCACTTTCGATCCCAAAACCTGGACTCCATCCGCAGAAGTGATGCTTTGCATTTGGTGGGACATCAAAGGAGTAATTCAGTCCGAACTTCTCAATCCACAGCGAACTGTCAATGCAGAGATCTAGTCAGCAACTGAAACGTTTAAATCAAGCCCTTTATCAGAAATGCCCCTCACTTGTCAATGGGAAAAGTATTCTTCTTTTCCACGATAATGCACATCCACATGTGGCACGTTTGACGTAACACAAGATTATGGAGTTAGGTTGGGAAGTTCTCCCCTATCCACCATATTCTCTAGATATGGCACCATCAGATTACCATCTTTATCGTTCGCTGCAACACCATCTTAAAGGGAAAACGTATGCAAATGTGGAAAGTGTTAAAGAAGACATCAACATGATTTTTGCTTCAAATCCAAGTGATTTCTTTAATCAGGTTATTAACAACCTCATTGTGAGATGGAAAAGCGTCATCGATAAGAATGGAGACTATTTCAATTAATAAATGTTTTGTTTTAATATATAAGTTCTTCGGGCTTTTAAATCTAAAAAAAAGCGGCATTAATTTCTTGACGACCTAATATATATAGAAGAGTGCTTGTAACAGAGTGAGCCTAGTTTTATTACAGTATATATATGTACATGTCTTTCTAATTTATTGCATATAATTGTAAAGTATGTGTGCAATATCAGGTGTATTAGATGTATAAATGTTTTGCACAATGCCAATTGTTTATTTGCATATTTACATGAAAACAAAGTACTGAAATAACAGAATTTGGCTAGCATATAATTATGAATTTTACATTTAATGGTGAAAATTGTTGATTATGCTGTAGATAAATATATTCCTGTAGTGTTCTTGGAACTAATCCAGTGTAAATGTACTGTACTCAGTTGGAAGAGTCAGGCCTATGTCCTTGGTATTTCTCTACTTAATTATCAACGCCCCCCAGTGGCACAGCGGTATGTCTGCGGACTTACAACGCTAGAAACCGGGTTTCGATACCCGTGGTGCGCAGAGCACAGATAGCCCATTGTGTAGCTTTGTGTTTAATTCCAAAACAAAGAAACAATACATTACCCACATAGCCGTTTTATGAAAAAAAATATTTTAGGTATTGAGGGAAAATTGGATTTACATTTTAATCTTTTGATTAAATGCTAGTAGACTAAAATTAGTGCACAATTGTAAATTTATACAAGTTGAAAAAGGACCATTATGCACTGTACTGTAATGTCCGTGATAGTAAAATGTACTGGTCATGAAAACTTAGATAAAGTAAGACGCACAGGTACTTACAGCAAATATTGAACGTATATTATGGTGTGCAGATTAGACAACGCCAGAATAATAGAATGATAATTTGTTTTTAATTATTTAAGCATATACACGTAAATTTGGCTCATTTAAAACATACAACTTTATTTGCACATGAAAGTTTATATAATTTGTAATTTCAAAACTTGTCATATTTTTCTGAAGTCAGCATCAGTTAAATAAATATATCAGATCAAATGTAAACACTATTTTCATGCTTGAAGTTGCACGTTTTGTACTACACTGGTAATTTATGATTTTCATGTAAAATAAAATGTTTTGTAACCTGACTTTGTTATGTCGACATTCAAAGGTGAATCCCACTATGAGGAATGATATTTGGTCTTAATGGCAGGTTGATCTTGAGAACCACTGTTCTAATCATCAGAAATATTTTGTTCTGATTACAGAATAATAATACAACTAAAATACCTTAAACTGGGTTTCACCAAGATGAAAAGTTACAGTATCATGAGGAATTCTTTTTCTCTTTCTCTCTCTCTCTCTCCCTCTTTACAACAAAAGGCTGACTATTATATATCAGTTAAACTGTAATACAAATTGGAGGGTTGTAGCAAAGTTTTTCCTACACTTCAAGCCTTTAGTTATAAAACCTTGTAAACATCATTTGGAGGGAAAGGGCTCAGATTCAAAAAGATCTAGTTGTAGGTGAAGGGAGGGGAGGATAACATGACCATTCGGTTATAATTCGGTAAAAGGAGGAAAAGGGAGTATTTCAAAGAGTAACATTACTAAAATTATTGTCTTTATATCTCGTACAGTATATGTAATGCATCATTGATGAAATAGGTGTAATAATTTGTGTTACTTCTTTTGTACTTCATGTTGTATATATATTTCAAGCATTTGTATAAATTTTTTGCCACAAATTATCAAATAACTTCGAATGAATTTTATTATAGTTATAATATAAATTTTCTGAATTATTTCCATCCACTTCAATTAAAAACGTTGAATATTTGGAAGTGCAGATACATAAATGATATTCTTCTCCATCCCACTCCCTCAAGAAAAGTACATGTTGCGCCACCTCTTGTTCATTGGCAACAATACTTGAGATGTATAATTTTCTGTAACACGTAATAAAACACAGAGGAAAAAATAACATATTTTAATCTTAAGGTTTCCTCAGGGCTAACAACCAATGCATTATTCACATGACAGATCAGGTATGTGTGTTTTGAGAACGATTTTTGCACTAATTTCTAAGTTAAAACCAAGTTTAGATCATCTTGGCTTGACAAATTGATTTAAATCAAATAACAAAATTACTCAAACGTCTAGTTTAGATGGAAAGTTGTGAAGTGAGATCGCCTTTCCATCGTCAGTTCGACTAAAAGAGGATTTTGAAAGTTCAACACGTAGCAATGGTGTCCGCTTGCGCATGCCGAAAATCACGTGGCTTCCAATCTAGTTGTTACGACAGTGGGGGTCACGTGACGAGTATTCTAGAAGATTCGCTAGTGTGTTACGACACCGGGGTCACGTGACGAATATTCTAGAAGATTCGCTAGTGTGTAGCGACAGCGTTGCGTCAACTGACGCTGATAGCACGTGTTGAGAGTCTTAGAAATTTCTAAAACAGGCAGTATTATCGTATATAAGTGCGCTAGATAGTGAGAGAGACAGAGGGAGTCGAAGTAATAGTGGAGGCAGAGACGTAGTGGAGACGAAGCAGGCAGAGAGAAAGAAAGACAGCGATTACGGTCGGCGGGAACTGAGGATAGCAGACACAGAGATCGGAACTATAGTTTGCGGGGACGGACAATTAAGTCTAGGCGCGATAGAAAGTGAGTGAATTGTTGTGAACTATAGTGTGTGTAACTGTGAAAATTAAGTACATTACAAAGTTGTATTGAGGAAGAATAAACAAATTTTATAAAGAAAGGACTTGTATCGTAGAAGAATTAACAAACAAACATACAGAGACGTAACAT
>NW_013667792.1:0-11561 GCF_000517525.1 Limulus polyphemus | reverse complement strand
GGAGTTAAGAAGACATTGAGTCACCTACGACAAAGATTTTACTGGATAGGTATGAGGCAAGATGTGGAAGAATGGTGCAGAACATGCAGTACATGTTGTGCTAGAAGAGGACCCAAGCATAAGGGACGTACTCCAATGAAGTTATATCAAGTTGGTGCACCAATGGAAAGAGTAGCTGTTGACATTGCTGGTCCTCTACCACAAACTCGTGCTGGAAACAAGTACATTTGTGTGGTGATGGATTATTTCACCAAGTGGCTTGAGGGATATGCAATACCAAATCAGGAAGCTACAACTGTAGCTTCAGCTATTAGTGATTTCTTCTTCAGATTTGGTATGTCATGCGAACTGCATTCAGATCAAGGCCGTAACTTCGAATCGGCTGTGTTCCAAGAATGCTGCAAGTTGTTTGGCATCCGAAAGACCAGGACAACGCCACTTCACCCACAGTCCGATGGGATGGTAGAAAAGTACAACTGGACACTGAGACAGGAATTGGCAAAGTTTTGTAATAAAGTGGAGGTAGTAAGACATCCCAGTCATCTTGGCGATATAAGCCATCAGCGGACAGCAGAGCATGAAGCCACTGGATACACTCCAGCAAAGTTGATGTTTGGTCGGGAACTTCGGTTGCCAGTGGATCTGTTAACAGGACGCCCATCTCATGAAGAGTTTCTTGAAAATGTGTCAGAGTTTGTGAAAGTGTTAACAGAAAGGATGAATGATATTCACCATCAAGTGCACTCAAACTTGAAAACGTCTGCTGATTCGATGAAGCTATCTTATGATAAGAGATCTACTGAAGTTAGCTTTGTACCAGGAGACAAGGTGTGGTTGTATAATCCCAGGAAGACCAAAGGGAAGTCTCCTAAGTTGTCTTCTCCATGGGAAGGCCCATATGACATAGTGGATCGTCTCTCAGACGTGACTTTCTGGATAAAATGTGGTCAGCGAGGTAAGCGAAAGGTGGTGCATGCCAACAGGCTTTGGTATTATCATGGTCCAGGACATTTCAGTTGGGATGAAGTGAACAATGGAACAAATGACGCTGCTGAAGACGCGTCACCTGAAAAAGCCACTGTCGAAGAAGAAACTCTACTCAGTTTTGAGAAGCGAAACAGTGAAGCCCTTGATGCAGTTACTACCACTGGTGTGACTGTTACCAATGATAGGACGTTTCCTGATGAAGCAGATGAACCCCACATGAGGCAGAAGCCAACGAGACAGAGACCAGTGCGGAAGAAGATACGTCCCGAAAAATTAAAAGACTTTGTTGAATTTTGATTTTGTGTTTGTAAATTCTGTACATTTAATTAAGTTATTGTTAATTGTTTATTAGTTTAATGTAAGTGGCTATTGTTCGGGACGAACAATACTAAGGAAGGGGCAGTGTTACGACAGTGGAGGTCACGTGACGAGTATTCTAGAAGATTTGCTAGTGTGTTACGACAGCGGGGTTACGTGACGAATATTCTTGAAGATTCGCTAGTGTGTTGCGACAGCGTTGCGTCAACTGACGCTGGTAGCACGTGTTGAGAGTCTTAGAAGTTTCTAGAACAGGCAGTATTATCGTATATAAGTGCGCTAGACAGTGAGAGAGAGAAAGGGAGTCGAAGCAATAGTGGAGACGAAGCAGGCAGAGAGAAAGAAAGACAGCGGTTACGGTCGGCGGGAACTGAGGATAGCAGACACAGAGATCGGAACTATAGTTGGCGGGGACGGACAATTAAGTCTAAGTGCGATAGAAAGTTAGTGAATTGTTGTGAACTATAGTGTGTGTAACTGTGAAAATTAAGTACATTACAAAGTTGTATTGAGGAAGAATAAACAAATTTTATAAAGAAAGGACTTGTATCGTAGAAGAATTAACAAACAAACATACAGAGACGTAACATAGTGCTTTTTTATATCTATGGGAATTAGTAACTCACTTCAGCACCGCTCTGAGTTCAACCAGGGAACTATGAAAAACAACATAGTTTTGAAAATTTTACTTTTCAAACTGGTAAGTTCTCGTGCTACAAGGATAAACTAGAAGAGGCAAAATAATTTCCACTCTGACAATATCATTATTTTCTGCTTAAAATAAAGTTGAAAAATGAAGATTATAGATCTACAGCGTACTTCAAGCTATTTAAATTTAGTGTTAGTACAATTTCCTTTATGTATTTCATTTTGTTTAAGTTTAGGTGCATGGACTCACTAATTGTAAGAAATGACAGGAAATAGTATATAGGTATTTGTCATAGAGAAAGTCACAAAATGGCGAGAAACTGTATAGAATCTGTACATTTATAGAATCTATAAAATCTATAGAAAAGTAAAATCAAAATAATAAACGAGTCCAATTACACGATTGGCGGTCAGAATTATCCATTAATGTCAAGCATAACCGTTTAACGCACACATATAAAATACTGTACCCAAACTAATCAATGTTTCTTAAGGTACAAGAAGCACACAAGATCACGTTCAAAAGTCTTTTTTTTTTTCGTTATAAGTTGTTGTTCACAAACCATTTTCCAAATTGAGAACGATCTGAACAAATGAAGTGGCGTGAACTAGATAATAAATGTAAGTTACAAAAAACAATAATTTCTTGCGATCAGTTTTGAATTTCACGCAAAGCCACTCGAAAACAGCTATCTGCGCTAGCTGTTCTTAATTTAATCAGTGACGGACTAGAGGGAAGGCAGTTAGTCAACACCATCCACCGTCAACTCTTGAGCTACTCTTTTACCAACAAATAGTGGGATTGACCCTCACAATATAACGCTCCCGCAGCTGAATAGGCGAGCTCGTTAGGTGACAGGGATTCGATCTCATGAACCGCAGATTTTGAGTCGAGCGCCCTAGTCATCAAACCATCCTAGGCCATCTCTTGTGACCATAGAGTATGAATATTTAGAACACTGTATCGATAGAATATGAATATTTAAGCTGAAGATTTTTCTTTTAATAAGAAGTTATACCAAAATCTAAGAATTCATTTTTAAATTGAGTACTTTTTGTTTCAATAAATTGCTTTCGAGTGATGCTTTTCTGTAATTAAGTTTTTCCAAGTTCTTTCATATGATACCTGTAATTCTTACAAAGTAGGCAATTTGCACTCTATACACCACGGGGAATCGAATCGAACCCAGGATTTTAGCGTTGTAAGTCCGTAAACTTAACGTTTACCCACTGGAGGACTTACCTGGGATATTTGAATAACGTTGAAATTTAGACGTCATGTATTTCACAGGTTAATTAGAATATTTTTGTTGAGAAGTTCGCATAAAGCTACACAAATGGCACATTCCCCCTGGTTAGCCCCCAGTTAACAGCTGGGTAGACTGGAACAAGTGGGGTAAAATGTCTTGTTCAAGGAGACATCAACATGATACAGGCCAGCCTTCAACTTGCAACCATCCGATAAGGCAAGGCGTCCAAAGCATGAAGCCACTGAACCATGCTGCTCCGTATCTGAGTGTAGCCGTTCAATATTTTGAAATGATGCATTGAACAGAAGGAAGCTAGTCAACAGCATCCACCGCAATTTCTTGGGTTGCTCTTATTATACCAAATAGTGATCTTTAACTATCACACTTATAACGCACATACGGCCCGGAAGTTCCAAGGATTTGCAGTAACGGGCAGCAAACATTGAATTATTAGATTCAGAATCAGGTTACTTGAAGTACTTGGCTCACTTAATGAAAACTTATCAGTTATCTGCAACACGTCTACCTTTTTTTTTTTGTTATTTAGATAAGGTTGATTGCATTTATATCAATCTATGACTAATAAAACAAACACCACGAAAGTATGATTTGTTTGTTTATTGTTGAACTACTTTTTCATTTGGATTAATGTTCATTATACTTATAGTTCATGACATATTTGATTGAAATTATGTTTCATAACCCAAAAAAACGGCTTTTCTAATCTTTTTTATTGTTTGTAAAGTTAAACAAATGCACATGAAGCTGACTTGCATAAAATTAATTACAAAGATATGCTTCAAAAATTTGTTCATACATTTATCAGAAAAAGAATAAAACAACTTTACACCAACGTATTACAGATAAAACAATATATATGCTTTAATACTTTTGTGTGCACATTTTATCTCTTCGAAAAGCAAATGCTTCATTCAAGTTGGCAGTGAAATAGACAAAAAAAAATGTTTTTGCTTTTTAAAGGTTACTTCGATTGGTCATCTCAGGGCTTAAAACTAGCAGGTCGTATTTTCATTTCACTTATCTTCAATGAGTATTCATGTCCTCTCCACTGATACCAGTTAACGCCAGAACCCTTCTTCTCATTTGCTCCTCGAAGGTAGAGACCATTTAGGTTGGAGTGATGACAGGCGTTATACCACCACCCACCTTTGTAGAAATCCGCACAGTTCTTGCCCCACTTATCATTGTCGTTATCTGTGGTGCTAAACGGCATGTTTTTGTGTTCTGTAAGTGAGTCACCTGAATCGAGTTTCAAAAATAAAATATTATATTAGCAAAAAAAGGAGAAGATGAACAAAAACATGAATAAAGATATCCCCAGTTTAAGAATAAGAAGAAATATAGCCTCTGATTAAGAACAAGAAGAAATATAGCCTCTGATTAAGAACAAGAAGAAACATAGCCTTTGATTAAGAACAAGAAGAAACATAGCCTTTGATTAAGAACAAGAAGAAACATGGCTCCTGGTTTGAAACAAGAAGAAATATGGCCCCTGGTTTGAAACAAGAAGAAATATAGCCTCTGATTAAGAACAAGAAGAAACACAGCCTCTGGTTAAGAACAAGAAGAAACATGGCCCCTGGTTTGAAACAAGAAGAAATATAGCTTCTCATTAAGAACAAAAAGAAACATAGTCTCTGGTTAAGAACAAGAAGAAATATAAAACAGTTTGGTTGTTAAGAATTTCGCGCAAAGCTACACGAGGACTATATACGCTAGACGTCCCTAATTTACCACACACAAGCTAACTCTTGGTTTTACCAACGAGCAAAATGATTGATACATTATAACGCCCCCACGGCTGAAAAGGGTAAACATGTTTGATGTGACGGGGATTCGAATCCGCGTTCCGCAGATTACGAGTCGAGCGTCCTAACCACATGGCCATGCCGGGCCGGTTAAGAACAGAAACAAGAAGAAATATAACTTCAGGTTAATATGCTTATTCCTGCTGTGACCTCTGTACATAAAATTATATGGGAGTCAAAGTCTGGTCACCCAGAATACGAATGTGTTTGTTAAGATTTCTTATCAGCCCTTACACGATTAGTCTCTTCCTGATGACATTTGATGATACACTGTTCCATCAAATTTGGTCTAAATCCTTGAAGTAATTTTAGTTTTGTAAAAACCCGTTCATACCCATTTACACCTACCCAACCTCCCTCTCACTTATAATACACCCTGTCAATCGGCGCTTGGAGAAACACAATTTACTTTTAATGCACTTGGTCATGGGTAGAGAAAAATATGCCTGTGTATTAGTGTGATTTGTGTCAACGGTTTTGTGTTTTTTTAACACGAAGCTATAAGCAATTCACTTTTAGATTTTACTTACATAATCGTAGTAAATGAATATGCGCCTTTGATAAATGTTAGAAAAACACAGGTAAAGACTGTCACATAAGCAAATAAAGTTGACATGAAACTTACCTGTCACCCTTGTACGCCTTGAAAGTGCAGAATAATGTTGACATGAAACTTACCTGCGTCACCCTTGTACGTTTTGAAACTCATTCTGTACAGTTCCCTCTCGCTTTTTACCAAGAATTCATCAGCTTCTGCATATCTTTTGCCACCTTCAAAATCTTCAAGGTCAATACGAAGTACCATGCTGTCTTGATTTGTCAAAGCAAATATGACGTCATTTCCTAATGATTGGAGTGAATAATGCCATTTTATCGTTGCTGGTGTATACACAATGCCACATAAGCTGAAAAATGACTGAACGGTTTATTATTTGTGTAAAAATCTGAAGACAACTGGCCTTATGGTAGCCGAAAGCTTGCTACAAAAATAGTGTAGGAGAAAACTGTTCGAAATAACATATCAAAAACAAGCACTTCGGAAACAAAAATCATTAGAAGTAATTAAATTAAGTGTTACCTAGCCAAAATTCTCTGGACAAATTTCCAAAACCACTCTTGTAACTCGCCCATGTCCTAAAAAAATTTTCAACAGGTTTACCAAAGTCTCCTCTCCTTTGAAGAAGCTAAACAGAATGAGAAAAGGTATAATGCTGTGAACTACTATAGAAAGGTCTTGTATTTTTGAAAAATCAGGTTATTTTTTGTTGATTTGTTTCTAATGATATTAATTGACGGCTACAATAACGTGATAATGAATCGAATAACAGTGAATAAAAGTTAACTCATTTTTACCGTTTATCAAAATCCTGTTTTTACAATAAATGATTTATGTCTAATCTATTGGCATCGCGTAAAGATTCTTTTTTGTGACAAAGAATATTTCATACTTTGTTTCCTAGTCTGCAAACACGTGGTAATTCAATACCTCAAGAACAAAATAAACACCAGAAACCTACGGCCGAAAGTATTGCTTTCAGCGAGAGGACCGAAATGAAGTAACAATGCATTGTAATCGGAGCGCGACTGCCTTTTGAAAGAAAGGGAGACTACGTTTTAACTTGTATACTGGGGATTTTTTATTCAAGACTTGAAGCCTTCTATGCTTATTCTGCCTAAATTTCCACCAAAACAGTGCACTCTAATTATTATAAGTAATATAGTTTGAACATTATATTTAATTATATATCCTCATCACTAAATATGTATTTTTAGTTCTGGTCTATGTGGGTAGCTTGCTTTGATCAGAAATATGTATTGTTGTTTTATTTTGTTTTGAAAACAAAAACAAAAACAAAAACGTTTTTTTCTACTTCTATAATGCTATCGTAGTTAAACTTAAAAATCAGTTAGTAATTTTTATTTATTTTGGGAGTTGATTTCAAAGATTTACAGTTATCTTTAGAAGTAAACATGCAACTAAGGCTTTTAGTTTTATCTATGTTGGTAGTTATTATTAGTGCTTGAGTTTTGAATTAAATTTAATAGTACTACGACAAGCACTTGCTCTACTCCTACCGTCCATCCTCCACCTGCAGTCTCCATATCACAGAAAACAG
Source organism: Limulus polyphemus (assembly GCF_000517525.1). NCBI lineage: Eukaryota > Metazoa > Arthropoda > Merostomata > Xiphosura > Limulidae > Limulus > Limulus polyphemus. The sequence goes on along the minus strand of NW_013667792.1, from coordinate 4,412 downwards.
AAATAGGATGGTTCAAAAACTGTGGCCAAATTTCGTAGATTCCGCTGGTTTGGTTTCCTTGCTTATAGATAGTGGAACAGTCTATTGGTAGAGAAGTTTCTTCTTTTGTTATCTTGCTGGAGAAATGTGTAGTCTTGCAAAACAAGTCATGGTTGGAGCAAATAGGAGCTGGTTTAATATAAATAATTACAAATAGTCATATCAAGGTGTTAATAAATTATTTAGAAACAAGCGTAAGTCAAAATATGTTTAATTGATCTCTTCAAGATTAATAGAAAAAACAAACATTAAGTGATTCACACAGAAGCAATTTTCAAATACATGCATTACCTTCTAAAATAGAAATTTTTTGTTTAGCGATTTCTGTTAGTTCAGTCACAGTGGATGACAGAGATTCGATAACTCCCTCTAATGAGCCAATAGTACTACAAGCTGTGTGGGAATGGTAAGTCGCCTGACTCAGCAAGAAGATGTTTAAAATATATAATATCTGCAATGGATTATACATGATGAAATGTGTGGGTAAGTACACTAATCCAGTATGTTCCGCTCTAAAGACACGAGTCTTGTACCATGTGTTTTAGTAATGTCTTAAACAGGAAACAGGATATCCGACAAATGTTTATTACTCTCCAGTATCTTAAAAACAATCTTTGATGTTTCTAATTTCAAGATCGAGATGTAGTCACTGTTTTGTCAATAAGAAATTAGCCAGTACTTCAACATCAAGTCGTTTAAGTTCGCTGTCTCAATGTGATAAATGTATCACAAATAAACTGTTTTTAAGTCTATTACTAGTCACTTTATATATATATTTACGCTACTAATATTTCGTATAGTTCTCTATAATAAACAATCCAAATAACTGTTCAATATTGTTTAATACTGTTACGCCTCCAGTCGTTAGTTAATTTTCCGCAAATTCGTTCCGACGAAACTTTAGCGACACAAGTCCTTTCTTAAATAAAACTGGTTTATTCTTTCCGAATACAACTTTACGATACACTTAATTTCAACAGTCGCGCTATAACAAACGCTTCAACAATACTCTCTGACTGTAGTTCAATTACTCATTACCTACACACACTGTCACGCCGTGACCATCTTATATATACCAGACCACCCCAATCTAGTAAATGTTAGAGCACTCCCGAAGGAACAGGATAGTTCTAGAAAACGGTTGGTGTGATACTAGTCACGTGACCTCGCTGACGCAACAATACACTATACATGGTGGCTACCTAAAGCAGTGGGCTCAAGTGAAGATCCGTAATAGTGTGTATCTGTAACCGAGTTTTATGTGGAAGCCATTTTTATCCCACGATCATGGAAACTAATTTTCCAACAGCTAATGATGAAAATAGCGAGCACGAAATATACGAAAATAAATAAGAAAATTCTTAATTACACACACTTCTCAAGTATTCTTGGTCAGAAGTCTTAGCGAGAAAATGGAATGCTAACTGTTAGTTTCATCTAGAGGCCAACCTTGCCATGTCCTGCAATCGCCAAGAGAAGTAGCCGCTCTTTAAGCAGGTGGCATGGGCTGCATTTACATTCACTTTTAACCAAACCCCCACATTCTACGTTTATTTTAGAGGTCATTCAGGTCACTCTCAGATCTCCACATTTCATGACAAGTGTGTGTTCTGCAAGAAAGAAACTCCCTTAACAACTAAGCTCAGCCTGACGTCACTCTTAGGCAGACGAAAACAGATAGAATTTATAATATTCTGTTCTACTTTTTCACAAAATCATAAACTTGTCTTACTCATGCACGTTTAGTCTAAGAAAATCAAGAAACTGTATAGGGTCTGCTATACAAAAAAGGCGACATGTCTATACTGTCGTGTTTCCTTACAACACTTTTTCAATTTCGTGGTTTTCTTTGTAAAATTACTTTACTTAGAAATGTTACCAACACAAACAGTCACAAAGAGTAACTTCACAGAGTAAAAGCACAAAACTATATTAGAGTAGTAAATTTCCAATAACATCAAAAACCACAAAGATTTTCGGTATCGGGATATCATACAGAAGAGGTAAATAAGAAAGCTTATATAAATAAGCTATAAATCACGGCGATTCACAATCTCGATAACTTTGTTCTCTACGAGTGCAAAACACACACTAGCTCGAAACAGAATCGTAAATTACCCGAAACTCACTGTAACTATTGTTTGCTTTATTATCCTCTGGCTTTTCTCTGCCAGGCTTATATACTAACGAAGAGGCATCTCCAAAATTCGCTGACTTCCCCGATAATTCAAGAAACTCAGTCACGCATGCACCAGCAGCGTCACGTGACTTCTGCTGTCGTAACAATTGTTTGTTTAGTGTTTTATGACGCAAAGCAACTAGTCTATCTGCGCCAAACAACCTTTCAAAACAGTTAAAGTAAATTGTAGTACAATGTAAAAATAAATTGAGTTAAAACTATGTCGAAATAACAGATAAAATAATTAAATAGCATTAAAAAGGCCAATTGTTCTTAAAAAATTAAAAATGCAATCAAATTGGACAGTGTCACCATCGCCAATGACACTGTCCAACGTCAGGGGTAAACTCTAAAATGGTGCCGCTGCTCACGGTCATAACGACGGCACGACAGTGAAATGTGGGCTTTTGTGACTCGAGTATCACAGAGGCTTCACATCCGTAGGCCAGTACTAAATAAAAGAAAACGATAAGTTAAAAACTGTGACCAATGCGTAACCTTGCCAGGACAACTTCCTCCTTCCGATCCTTAGTGAAACAAACAGCCAAAGAGCAACAGAAGATTTGATCTGAAAAAGCTTATTATGACGTTGCTCACCTCGAGTCGACTGCCAACTGGCACAAAGCCACGCCTTGAAGACAGGACCATAGTCCATGTATGGGACAGGCACGGCCGTGACGGCGCCAAAGCAGACGGACTTATATGCGGTGTCAGAGGTGTTAATTGGATTAGATTAGTAAATACTTTTAGTGTAAGTTATTTTGTATTAATGGTTTTTTAACTGATATTTTTCCTATTGAATGTTCAGTCAGACAAGGATGTAGTCTTTCAATGTTAGTATATGTTCTTGCTATTGAATCAGCACTATATAAAATACGTAATGACGAAAACATTCTTGGTATACCAATTCCTGGTAATTCTACTAATCAAACAAAAATTCTTGCTTATGCCGATGATTTTGTCGTGGTAAGTCTATTGTTAACAGGTCTTTTTTTTTTACTATGGGGATCATTTTGTTTACTATCTGCCAGTATTCTAAATACGACAAAAACATTTGATGTTACTTTTAATTGAGGGGAAAACAATATTTATCCTATTAAATGGATCACTGTGGACTTTAAATTTTTGGCGTAACTTTTAATACTAGTACTAATGTATACAACTTTGATTGGAATCCCATATTAACCAAATTTGGCAATATCTTTAGAGCATGTACATATCATGATCTCTCATTTTATGGTCGAGCAGTCATTCATAAAGTGCTAGCATGCAGTAAGTTTTGGTATCTCTTTACTTTTATACCCTGTTCAGTGACATGTCAAACATTGTTTGTTTCAAGGAGTTTTGAATTTATTTGGAAGTTTAAAAGATCGACAGTTGCAAGAAAAATTTTATATAATGATATTAAAGAAGGGGGGTATTTCTGTCATGAGTATTATGATTAAATATAAATTCTTTCCTGTTAAACATGTCTTCAATTTTCTTAGCCATCGTGAATGCTCGTGGTTTCCTTATGCTCGTTATTGGATGGGATTAAATCTACTCTCATATAATTATTCATTCAGCCCGAACTTACTCTCACGTAACCCTTGGAGTATTCCTCCTTTTTATATTGAAGCTGTTCACCTATTTAAAGAATTTATTAAAGAATAAAGTGAAAAATATTAAGTTGTTTATTAAACAACATGAACAATTTTAAAGGCAAATTAAATTAAAAGCACGACCGAAAATTTTAACACATATTAACACTAATAGGCGAAATCAAGAAGTGAAGATGGGAATCCCCATCCTATTGTCTCCTGCTGGAGAGTTCCCGTCAATGTGGTTTTGGAAAGCAGCTGGACCAGTCGAGATATATTATAACTGGCAGGAAACCCCTTCCTACTGTCTCCTGCTGGAGAGTTCCCAAAATATCTGGTTTTGGAAAGTTAATATTTTCTTTAAATGAAAATATATTTGCGATAGATACTCACCACTTAACACAAAGAAGTTATATTCCACCTAATTTCTTACCTAAACTCACGAGAAATCTCGTGAGTTGCATTACTCGATAATGACATTATTGTACAGCAAAATCCCTCCACCAATAGGATAGTGACACCACCTCCTTGTGTACTGGCTCCTTCTATACTGATGCACTCATGAAACTTCATTGTTGACGAGGCAAGAAGTCGTAAGTACCCAGAAGAAAGCA
>NW_013667791.1:165339-204463 GCF_000517525.1 Limulus polyphemus | reverse complement strand
ATAATGTTTTTAGAGTCCTGGCCACATAGAATGTATTTGGTATATAATGTTGTTAGAGTCTTGTCCACGTAGAATGTATTTGGTATATAATGTTTTTTAAGAGCCCTGGCCACATAGAATATATTTGGTATGTAATGTTTTTTAGAGTCCTGGCCACGTAGAATGTTTTTGGTATGTAATGTTTTTTAGAGTCCTGGCCACATAGAATGTATTTGGTATATAATGTTTTTAGAGTCCTCGCCACATAGAATGTAATTGGCATCTAATGTTTTTAGAGTCATGACCACATAGAATGTACTTGATTTTATAATGGCTATTTTCAAAGTTTTTGTGGTCATCGAGAAGAAACTCAAGGCAGGTTCTTTGAATTCTACTTAGGTGGTTGATTTGCTGAATGACTTGTACACCTGCTTTGATGAGATAATTGGAAATTACGACGTATACAAAGTAAGAATTCCTACATTTTAATGCACCTTCTCAAATATTTATTCACATCATGTACCCGTAATGTTGATTTTGTACCGTGTAAAATTGTAACGTATATTTTACAATTTATACTGTACTCTTTTCAGGCACTTGACACAGAATATTAGGTATGTTTTAATGTGAGAAAGAACTCAAACCACGAATTATACAGTTTTTAGCCGCCTGATGTTTTATATACGATATCCGTGACATTCTTATCTGAACATTCGAAATCAGAACATGTAACGGTTTGAGAACCTGATTAGTCAGTTTCATAATTTTAACTGCTCTCAAGTAATTCATAAGGACTCGTAGAATATTTTCAGCATAGATATTCGTCACTCTTGAATGTCACGAATATCGAGCATAAGTTTAATTTCAGACTGGTCAGTTTTTGTTTTTGGTTTTTCTCATTTTTTTAATTAACATCTTTTATTCTGATTTAGATTATTGTAAGTTTGCTACTAAATAAGTAATAAAAATTGAGTATTTTATTATAGTTAGATTTTTTAACTATAATTATGTGTGTGTGTCTATTGAACTTAGTGTTTAGTCCAACTTTCATTACAACATTCTATTATATAATTTCTAGTTTTCATAATATTATAAAATTGTAAGTTCATGTTAAGGTAAAAAAAAATGCTTTAGACCTAAACTTCAAAGTTTTCATATTATTGTAACGTTCTTTCATTGGCGGGTTCTTTTAAATTATCTGTTGGAAATAATTAGATGCCCATCCCACGTACCAATCACAAATTAGTTTATTTATTCTTTTAACGTTTCTAAAAACATGAATATTTGTACACAGTCGTAAATTGTTGCACGCCTACGTTACAAGTGATGCTCAAACCTCTCTAGCAATACTAGGATTAACGTAAAACCGATTTACTTGTACAACGTAATTCAGTAAGTGCGATTACAAACACTAATTCAATTATATCACAAAAATACACTGACTGATTCAATTCTTTATTTTGAAATAGACAGTTGATAATGCGGTAGAACATTTTTTTTTTACAAAATTACGTAAGAAAAAATTAACTTGATCTAACAATGTAATTGAAAGTCATTGCAAGATTGTGAAGTCGTTTAGGTGCTCAACATATGCCAAAATACAAATTTTGAATTTCTTTGACCCTGTGCTTTTTATTACATAATAATTTCAGGTTGAAACCATTGGAGATGCTTACATGGTGGTATCAGGACTTCCTGTTAGAAATGGTAATGAGCATGTCCGACAGGTCGCAAGGATGTCATTATCGTTATTGAAAGAGATAGAAAAGTTTAGAATTCGACATCGACCGGACCGTCGGCTTCAACTGAGAATAGGGCTTCATTCAGGTGGGATGACTTGATAAGTGATCCACTGTTCCATCACGATCGAGTTTCCATAACTTATAACAAAATACTTAAATAGCATTAAAGAGTTTAGAATATACAGCTAATAAGGTCATCCATCGTTAAATAGTTTAGAACATACAGCTAATAAGATCATCCATCGTTATATGCTTTCGTGTATCATCGCGTTCGGAGAAACTGGAATGTCGTATGACCTTGTCGGACAGTTTTGAATTACCAGTTGACCAAACGTTTCTTGAATTTTGTTAGTTATTGCTAGTAACTACTTGACCAATGATAAAACAACAATTGAATTACAAAGAAAATTAAGACGTGAATTGCGGAAACTAAGTGATAATTTTCTAATAATAAATTCGACAAAACAAAGGTCATGTCAAAATAAAGGTCATAATTAAATATCTTTCATCATATATTGTCCCGCCCCTCCCCATTGGCTTAGCTGTAACTTTGAAGGCTTATAACGTTAAAAACTAGACTTAGGTACCTACTGTGTAACTTTGTGCTTAACTACAAGCAAACTAACATTCGGTATTTTGAGAAACGTGTAAACCGAAAACGATATACGGTTTATTTTTGTACAATACATTCCTTTGATAAAAAATTGAATATTTATTTTCCTAGGACTCTCGGTGAGATAACTATAATCTTATAAATAAGTGTGCCAGAGCCAAATCGTTCAACGTTTTTTGTTTGTTTGTTTTCTTTTGCTAACTTGTAATCAACCTGTTTCAGTAAGTACAAGTTATATAATCAGAATTAGCAGTTAATCCCACACCCCAGCTCCACCGTTGTGCATGTTCCTAACGTATATTCTATTTTATATTCGTGTTGAAGGATCTTGTGTGGCTGGAGTAGTCGGGTTGAAGATGCCCAGATATTGTCTCTTCGGTGATACAGTCAACACTGCATCTAGAATGGAGTCAAGTGGACAAGGCAAGAAACTGTATTGTATGTTTCTTAACCCTATTCTGGTTTAGGTACACTGAATAAGTAAGAGCGACTCAAGCTAACTATCCCAAGATTTGAAAATTTGGTTGTGTATGACCGAGCAAAAAAAAGTTTTTGTAGATTTGTGCGTTTCAAACAGCATGACTAACGGGTAAATTATAGACACTGAATTTTAGTAATTTTTCTTTAGAGTTCGTTCGAACGTGATTGTTTCTTTCCACATAAGTGATACAGTGGTTACGTATGTTATATCAAAACGATTTTGGAACATCACCTTGTTACAGTCCATGTTGCCACGTCCGGTCATGTTCTATCTGACGGCTGTACTTCTTAACGATAATCCTGCAGCGTGGTTTACTTTGCAAAATGCTGTGATGTCAAAATCTAGTGTATCAAGACGACGGTTTCAACAGTTCGATTTTACAAAAAAAACCATAGGCGCTGCGTATGGTAACTTGATATATGTTTGTATGGAAATAGCACGAATAGTCACCTTATTCTCCAGCTGCTTGAGGTATGCGAACAGTTGAACGGATATGTCGTGGAAAAGAATTGTGTGCACATGACTTATCCATTTTTCAGATTGATATTATTCTCGATTATGTTGCGTGCTGTTGCCTGGGGCACGCGGACGGCTTTTCCCATTGAACTTTGTATTAATTCTCATGTGTTACAAGACGTTGCAATTTGCTAACCATGATTAGGGGTAGGTCATAAGTGGTCCTGGTGCACCACGTTGATCCACATTATTTTGTTTTCCAATGTCATTAAGTTCAAGGGATATCGCTGTCTAAGAAAATCTACATCCCCGACCTGAACACATTTTTACGATATGAATGTATGAATACCTTGCGTCGGAAAATGTTAGATACCCTTCCCAAAAGTCATCACTTTTCGTTAGTATCACATTGCCTAATAACGTTAGATGATATCAAAATGTAGCTCTAATACATTCTGTTCTTCTTCGTGACTTGCTTACCTGCTTATTCAAAACTATTTTAATGTAACGCACTCAACCCTCTGTACTACCTACATCGAATAACTGAATAACTTGAACAAACTTGGTGACAAAACGTACTTTAAAAAAGCTACAAAAAAGAAACAATTTAACCTGTCAAACATGCGCATAAGCCTTAAAATAATCTTAATCTAATAGCACCATTTAATCAGAATACATAAAAAGTGTGTTCTGTGTGTGTGTACAGAACAATATGGGTCTGACAAGGTCTGGTGGTTAGGGCATTCGACTCGCAGTTTCAGGATCGCAGGTTCGAGTACCGTTCCTGAACATGCTTACAATTTCAGCCATATGACATTATAATGTGATGGTAAATCCCACAATTCGTTGGTAAAGAATAGCCCAAAGTTGGCTGTGCGTGGCCTTGACTAGCTGCCTTCCTCCTAGTCTATCACTTCAAAATTAGGGACGGCTAGTGCAGATAGCCCTCGTGTAGCTTTGTGCGAAATTTAAAACAGAAACAAAAAATATAGAGTAATATGTGTCACAATGCATATGTTTGACCCAACAAATATATACAAGAAATATTCGTCATAATATATTTTATTTTAATTGTACTCGCCCAAGCTGGGCAAACAAACTGTACTGAACAAAAAAAGTAATTCCATAACAAATATATGATAAAACAAAGAAAGCTGGGTGTAATATAAACAAATATGAATACACGACCGTGTAAACGAAAAAAAAAACGTATTTGACTTAAATATATTCAGAAACACTCCCATAATTACAATTGCAAAAACACGCTTACGCGTACACATTATCAGACTTATATTTTCATGAAAAAGATTAACAATATACAATCTATGTCGTAAATACGGACTGAAATCTATTTGTGAATAAATAGATATAAAACAAATTAAACGAAAAATAGTAACGTTTGATAACTTTAGCAGCTATGGTTAACAGATGTTATAGTTGTGTTTTTAATGTACTGTTGTCGTTATTAATTAACTAAGACAAAACTCAAAAGGAATCTTGAACTTTTAAAATATCTTAAACTTATATCGTATAGACGATATTCTGATACTTCAAACAGAATCTATTTGATATTTTTTTTAATAGTTGATAGTTCATTTTCGCCTCTATAAATTTTACAGTGGTTTTACCAAAACATTTAGCTATTTGAGCACAAACGAGAACCAGTTTAAAAAATTGGATGTTTATATTTCAGCAATGAAAATCCACGTGAGCAACCAAACTAAAGAACTGCTGGAAGTATTTGGGACTTTTCTTTTATCTTTCCGTGGACAAATTGAATTAAAGGTGCGTCGTTTGAAAAAAAACTCGCCAATACATATTTTAGGACGATAGATAGAGACTGGATACAAATATAGAAACAGATAGACAAAGTAAAATACATATATAAAACACTGAGAGTAAGTAAGCAAAAGAGAACTTTCCAGTAAAATAATTAAATAAAATTCTTGACACAAAAGGAGAACAAAATTTCAGATATTAATATATGTGTGTGTGTGTATTATATTATATTTAAAATTTGATATTGCCTCATCTGTTTCTCACGTGTTATACTGTGATAGAAAAAAAATCTTTATAATGTAATTATCGTGTGCGTGTGGGTTTTGTTATAGCAAAGCCACATCGGGCTGTGTCTACCGAGGGAAACCGAACCGGTGATTGTAGTGTTAAAAATCCGAAGACTTTCCGCTGTTCCACCAGGAGACAGTTATTTACTGAAAATCTCATTTAAAACACAAGTACTAAACGTAACGCAATAATACTGAAACAAGTAATTAATATAAAAAACTCTCATTCGTTGTTCTAATTAATACGTTTTTTTTAGAATGAAAATATTTGACTAAGTGTCTTTCCAAGGTACTGAAAACCCAAATAAATCACATACCTGTAGATATGATAAATACAACTTTACCAAGAATGAGATATCACCTTCTGTAAACACATAGTAAGCTGTAACTAGAAAAGGGCATCAAGTTCTATACACACAGTACAGCTTTATCGACAAAAAGATAACAAATTATAGGCATATAGTACAGCTTTACCCAGAACAAGATATCAAGTTCTGTACATACAGTACAGGGTTACCCGGAACAAGATATCAACTTCTATACATACAGTACAGTGTTACCCGGAACAAGATATCAACTTCAATACATAAAGTACGGTTTTACCCGTAACAAGATATCAACTTCTATACATACAGTACAACTTTACCCGGAACAAGATATCAACTTCTATATATACAGTACAGTTTTACCCGGAACAAGATATCAACTTCTATACATAAAGGACGGTTTTACCCGTAACAAGATATCAACTTCTATACATACAATACAGTTTTACCCGTAACAAGATATCAACTTCTATACATAAAGTACGGTTTTACGCGTAACAAGATATCAACTTCTATACATAAAGTACGGTTTTACCCGTAACAAGATATCAACTTCTATACATACAGTACAAGTTTACCCGGAACAAGATATCAACTTCTATATATAAAGTACGGTGTTACCCGTAACAAGATATCAACCTTTCTACACATAAAGTACGGTTTTACCCGTAACAAGATATCAACTTCTATACATACAGTACGGTTTTACCCGGAGCAAGATATCAACTTCTATACATACAGTACGGTTTTACCCGGAGCAAGATATCAAGTTATGTACATACAGTATAGTTTTACCGGGAACAAGATATCAGATTATGTACGCATAGCCAAGTAACGTTTGAGTTGAGTGTTACTTCATAGAAACGATGTTACTGCAGGCATCTCAACGACTGTTGGTGTGTTTTATGTTGCAGTACTAAGAGAAGCACGTTGAAGTAGCGTTCAGCAATAATTTGATAAATTTTACACATTTTTAGATCTACGAAGATTTATAAAATGTATGATATTTGATGTACTTTATTTTTTGGTAGAAATACTTAGATGAACTTGTATTTCGTGTGTATATTGTTTAATCCTCGTCATTGTGAAAAATCAACAACAGCAACAAATGAAACAAAAAACATCCTGCCCGAAGAGGGCTAATGACACCGGTATACAGTAACAGTTATTTACCATGCTGTCAAAACATGAACTCTTTAACAATAAGATATGGCATTACAGACCAAGGATTGATTGGAATAGTAAACAGACTGAGTCAGTCAATATCACCGATTATATGTATTTACCACATTGTTATCTCTGCAGTGCGAACTTCGTTGTTGACTTACTGAGTGAATCAACCTCCATATTTCATTGTTATCAACCTTACTGCACGAACTTCGTTGTTGATTTACTGGGTGAATCAACCTCCATATTTCATTGTTATCAACCTTACTGCACGAACTTCGTTGTGGACTTACTGAGTGAATCAACCTCCATATTTTATTGTTATCAACCTTACTGCACGAACTTCGTTGTTGATTTACTGGGTGAATCAACCTCCATATTTTATTGTTATCAACCTTACTGCACGAACTTCGTTGTTGATTTACTGGGTGAATCAACCTCAACATTTCATTGTTATCAACCTTACTGCACGAACTTCGTTGTTGACTTACTGGGGAATGAACCTCAACCTATCATTGTTATCAACCTTACTGCACGAACTTCGTTGTTGACTTACTGGGTGAATCAACCACAATATTTTAACCTTACTGCACGAACGTCATTGTTGTTATACCGGCTGAGTTACTTAACAATTTTTAACTTACGTCCTTTATTCACCAGTTCTTTAACTGCTGAATTCGTTTCATGCTGTTGTGTAGTATATTGAAAATATTTACCTTTCATTGAATACTTTATTAAACTATTTTATGCATTTGTATCAGAAGTTCTATAGTAAAAAAGTCAATATAACACACAAATTTCACTTTTGAACGAGAAAAGTCGTTTTATCTATTTTTGTTATTAGGTGATAGTGTAGTGAAAATATATTTATATTCTGCTTTTCTGAAAGCTGTATTGCCCAGTTCTCGAGTTGTTTCGTTTATAGTTATCTTCACGTGTCAATGGATATATTCCACGTAACTTCAACTCTAATTTCAAGATGTACGAATAAATAAACTTTTCTTCTTTCTGCTAGGGTAAAGGACTTCAACGCACCTACTGGCTAGACGGAGAGGACCTACAGATTAGACGGGAAAGACTATGTAGCATGCCAGCGAGGAAAGATGGGTTGTTTTTTTATAGTTCGCCGTAGAGTGTACATGTATCATGGTTTTTATTCTCATTCACGAACTGTGCATGCTTATAAATCGATTAAATTAGATTCGTGATTTACTTAAATAATATCTCATTTCTTTATATCTTTGGAAGATTGTAAGATGATGGACACTACTGTTATTTCCTTACAATTACCCCTTCAGGGAGTTAGATTAAGTGTAGATCTTGGTGTGTTATATTTGTAAAGTTATATTTAAACGATATATATATGTGATCGAAAACAGAAAGTAGTAATTTAGAAGCGAAAAATAATTTCCTAATGTACCAACAAATATTGAGACTTTCACGAATGTACATTTAGCTTTCTGTATTGTTATGCAAAGTGCATGAATAGATAATACTGTTTTATTGACTGTTAAGCTCTGTTAATTGTCAGAGTTAAAGTTTAATGAAAACACTCTATCTTTGGACGTGCATATAAGACAAGGGATAAAAATCAAGTAAAACGTATCGTCTTATACTCGGGCAACTATAGTATTTAAGACTGAGATTTTACTTACATACAATAAAATAGCAATGATAGACAGTAAACGTGTTGGGTTTATAAAATGTGAAAGAAATGGTATGTATTATCTTGTTTTTTATCGTAAGAAACTTGAAAGATACGAACATAGAATTTCTGGTTTGTCTGTAAGCTTTGTAGAAACGAATACATTACTTGTTTTTCTCAAGTAGTGGTCATGTGGCTAATGAACAAAGGTGAAAGCATTGGTCACTGTGTTTTACCCTTTGGCGTCACTTCTTAGAGAGTTCCTTTGATCTGGATTATATATGTGTATAAAAATAATAGACAAACATACCTACAGACATGAGTTACTAGTGGTGAATATTTTCAAAATGTACAACCATGTGAGCCTCATCTCTGTACAACTCATTTTGGTGAGTGTCCTATGTATTTTATTTAGATAGATTTGTTTTATTTACGCTGTCATATGATTGAACATTTAAATATTCTCCAATTACTACTTCACTGGGCCATTGGTATTATACAAAATAGACATAACATATTTCAAATGAGAATTCCTAATGAAGATAGTAAAGACGAAGGCTATTCTTCTTCTGAAGAAAACGATTTTGTTTAGATGTATGAAATTTAAAGGTACTTTTCAGGACCATCACATCCTGAGAAAGAGAAAGCTATGATTGCACATATCATTAAAAACTGATATTCATGTGGTGTGAGTTATCATAAAAGACTAAGATAGACATATATAGGTCAGAGTTTTATAAACTAAAATGTTTTCGTAAATAGTATATTAGAATATCTTAAAGTTTTGTTAATAAATGGTTCAGAAATGTGTTATACCGTAGTTGCCGGTGTATAAGACGACCCCTGGATTTTTTGAGAAAATTAAGTGTATTTCTTTGAGATTTGGTGTATTGACCTCTATTGTCAAGCAAGTCTAGGATGTTGCTTTTGTAAAGAAATTCTTAGAAGTTATTTTTAAACTGTGGTGACCTGTGCTCTGGGGTAATCAATACAGCCATAAGTGTAGTTTTCATCTTCATCAAACGCTACAGACAGCATAATTTTGCATAACTTCAGTCACAAACATGTAAAAAACAACTTTACAATGTTTTAATTACGGTTGAACTCCTTTTCTATGATAAAAAATACTAGATCTTAAGATACAGTGATATACTATAAGAACATGTTTATGAAATTAGTGTACCTTACAGGAACTAAATTGTTTTGATACAATATGAGCAATATTTTAGTATGACAGATGAGATCAATACATTTCAAATAAAAAATATCTTATTAATTGTAACTAGCATGTGAGATAAATAACTTCTCGTTATGAAGAATCGAGACAAATTATACAATTACAAATATGTTATTGTAATGCAGTAGGTGACATGATGTCAATGCACATGCTAAAAAAAGCAAACAAAAGTAAAAGGAACAACGTAGTTTTCGTTAAATATGTTATTAACTAGAGAGTTCTTACTGGAACTCTATCTTTGAACCTGTGTATAAGGCAAGGTGTAAAATCAGGCATTGTTTTAAGAGTACAAAATATCGTCTTATACACTGGCAAATATGGTACTTAAGACTGAGATTCTACTTACATACACTAAAGTAGCAAGTATATTAGGCTATGATTAAAAGTGATTTTTATATAATAAAATCACAGAACATTAATTTGTAACTCATGTCAGTAATAGGCTGAAAGCGACCAAGCAAACGTGTATATTATATATAGTTAGTAAGAAACAAGATCTAGACAAAGAGGTAACAATACTAATTGTTATTTATGTAGATCCTTTAAATTCTAGTGATTTATAAAACTAAACATGAAAATAAGCGTCCTTTTCAGGACATTTAGATGTAGTTATTGAAATTAAATGCAAAATCTGTAAGTGTGATCACGTGACAACTTTTGTATTTCCTACCAAATGGTAGTCTTGACGTCAGACGGAGGTTTATCTCCATATCTATAGAAGAAGAAAGCAAAACCTCAAAGTTTTATTAATTTTAATTATATAGAACTTCTAGTGAATGGTAAGAGTTACTATTTTAAATAGATTTTATAAAATTAAAATGATTGGATAAACAGTAAGTCGTTCATTTGTTATATTTATTTGTAGCAAAATAATATGAATAAAATCATACATAAAGAATGAAAATAAGAATTTGACTTATGCCAGACATTATAACTTGTGAAACATGTGTAGATGTATACTTATAAAACAAAACAGTAAGTTTGCATGTTAAATTATATAGAGAATTAAATAAGCGTCCTTCTCAGGATGATAAAAATATATAAAGTAAATTATTGGTTAAAATAACTGCTTACATGCAAATAATGAATAATATGTTTGAACTGATATATGTTATAATAGTTGTCTCATTGAAATAAGGGTTCTACTTGTGAAAGTGAAACAACAAGTGTGTTAAACTCCTAAGAAACTATAGAAACATTGTCTGCCTAAAGTAACACTATTCTTAGACCTTGTGATGATGACATCTTTGGCCCATAAACCTGTAAAAGGAATGTAAGTGAAAATTGTCATGGGATACATTTGCGTAATGATATATTTTGTCAAGAACAATAAAAATTGTAGTTATATGGATAGAATAAAGACAAACTTGTGAAAGTACAAGCTTTTATGTTAAATTATTGCATGATATTTAAATACGCCACCTTTTTAGGGCAATAAAAGTATGCTTAAATATAGAAACTAAAACTATAATCAGTATGTTAAAACAAAATCGAATGTCTTGTTCAATATTAATAAAAAACTTTAGGTATGATAAAATCCTTTCAGGAGTGTGTTAAATGTGTCAGTAACAATTTACTCATATAGAAGCACATCTAAATGAAAAATAAGTAGTCACATAAAACCTGAATGCTGTCCTACAGAAGTATCGAAACACCTTTGTAAAACGTATGCAATTAGAACCTTAGTAACACAATCCTGTTAAACACTATCTTTCTTTGTAAAACATACGTAAATAAAAATTATAAATATAAGTTTAAATCTGTATTTGGTTCTCTGGAACACTGTCCACCTTCGTAAAACATACACACAAATATTACCCTTAGTAATATTGTACACCTTTGTAAAAGGTATTTAATATTTTACTTATAAAACAAAACTGAAAAGTCAATGCTATATCTAGTAAGACCATCCACCTATAGAAGCTTAGTAACACAATCTGCCTAGTGGCATCATCCGCTTTTGTAAAACTTGTGTAAGTTAAAATTAATAATTTGTCAAAAACAATAAAAATCATAGCATAAAGCCAAGCTGATGAAACAATAAATTTGTAATTAAAATAATGGTTCTACTTGTAACATAATTAAATGTAGACATTGATGACATGTTGAGACACTATGATGAGATCATCATGGCTGCCTAGCAATACATTTTCTGGACAACTTCCGTTGTCATAACATCATCCGTCTGACATGGCACCAGTGCCCTCTGGTTCCACTTCGTGGAACTGTGACGTCATGCTAGCATCGTTCTCTCTGTCTTTTACCTGTCCTAACTAGCAACACGCCATCTGGTGAGCTTTCGTGTAATTATGACGTTCTCTGGCGACGTGCCTGGTAATAGACCTTGTAACTACTCCTAGATGTTGTTATTGCTGGTTGTCCATGCCACATGCTTCATTATGCAGTTGGTAAAACATCTATCTCATTTAGTAAGATCACTATTTTTAATGTTGAGGATCATTTAGTGGATCTCTTCATCTGGTTTGATAAATTAACAAAGAGAAAGAGGATTCTAAAATAGTACCATGAGTTTTATGTCTCTACCTATGAATCAGTTGTGAAGTTTCTTTCAGTTTATTAGCTCTCCTTGGAGCAATGTTTAAACTATGAGTTAAAGACGTTTGCTGGGCTAAAGTCTTACTTTCTATAAGAAAGTAGCTCAGAGGCCCAGAAGATTGAGAGATGCCTTCAAAGATCCTATGAGAGAGGTTTATATATTTTTTATTCACGGTATTCAACTAATTTCTTCAGTGTGAAGCTTTATTGATCTATCTATTAAAAGATGAAATGGAAAAATTCAAGAACAGTTTTGAAACTTATAAAGCCTATAGCCTTGAGAAAAAGAGGGGCTTATATCTAACACGAGACACTGGACTCCACAACCAAAAGAGATAACAAACAATTAAGTATTGTCTTTATCACCAGAAACACAATTAAGTAGCGTCTAAATGAAGACGATATAAGTTAATATAAAGTTGGTAGATTCTATAATGATGTGAGAAAATGCTAAGGGTCAGCATTCAGATACTATCTGGAATGGCTGTCACTAGATGGTATACTAATTGAAGACATAACCTTTATTGATATTAACCAAAGAATATTAATCAAATCATCATTTGATGATGTGCAGGAATCATTGTCCCACCTTCCACATATCCCTGGAGATTCCCTTGCAAATTACCAGGTAATGGATGAAGTAGAGAATTCATGACCTATCAATCAATGACTAAGGAGGACATTTTTGAGTGGAGTGAAGCAAAAGTCATGGAAAGGCAAGGGGAAGCTGACAGTACTGAATATCATCGTATGGATATAGTTTGGGAGTACTTGCAACAGTATATCCACAAACTGAGCCATGTTGCCATGTCAATTTTGACAGTTCCAAATTGTCATTTTGGAAAAAATTTCTAGTAGAAAAAGAAAATTATAATTTTCATTTAACAGACAGCACTTAGTAAAGAACATATGCTGCTCGAGGTAAAACAATTTACTGGGTTATTAACTAAAATCAACTCTGTGCAACAATGATATCATCTTCACCTTACTTGAAGTATCGTTTTTTGCTGCTGTTAAGTCACCTTGCAGTTATAATAACAACCCTACTGTTCAACAGTTCACAGCTGCATATAAAAGACTACTCGTGTATCATGAAATAAAAGCAGCAGAAATAGCCCAACACCCACTAGGATACATTATAAAGTTACCTTGAGGTGACTCAACACGTGCTAGGACGCATTATGAATCTACTTTGAGGTGACTCAATACCCTCTAGGACACATTATAAAGTTACTTCGAAATGGTTCAACAAGTACTATTTTCTTTCCGCATCAACTTCTCTACAAGGTTCTTTAGTCTATCCGTAACTACCGTCCTTGTTTTTTTTTCTTTGTTTATGTATTATCTAATACATAAAACGGGGTAGATAAATAAAATATAATTGTTTGCTTTAGAATTTTCACGGAAAGCTACATAAGGGCTATCCACCTGCTCACTGCGCATCAGAGTTTTGAATTGACAGACTAGAAGAAAGATGCTAATCAATAGTACCCACCGCCAACTCTTGGGTTATTCTTGTCTGATCGAATAGTTGGATTTGATCGTCTCTCTTATGTCGTATCTTAAGCCCCAAAATGTTAGAGGCAACAGGACGCGAACCTTAAATTCTCAAATTCTTAGCACGTTAACCACTAGGCTATGTCCGGCCCATAAAATTGTTTTTCACTACTGTTAAACGTTGCATGTCCATTAAAGTCTCATTTCTAAACATCTGAGGAAAGGGGTTGTGGCAACTATATTATTTCTAAGATAGAGTTTACTCCACAGAAAAGTGAAGAGCAGCCGAGTGCTACATTCAACTGGAGATGAGAATAATCTCAAACACTCATTCGTTCATTTGTGTGTGCAAATAAAACCTGCCATGGCAATCCCATGGTACATAGACTGTCTTATGCACAAGGAGAATAATATCCAGGCTGGTATAAGATGTAAATGTATTTTCAATTTGCACATGAAAAACTCTCAAAAAAGCGTATTGGAGGTGGTCGGCTTTCGTTAACATAATAAAAATAAGACATTAAATTACCAGTCCGTTTATTTATAAACAAGACCAAATCATCTGGATTATGAAATTCTTTTACGGAAACAGAAACGTATAAAAAACTGATCTTTTGCACAATTTACCGTTTTATTATTATTTTGTTGTTGTTGTTGTTTACTAACAAGGTTCATAGATGGCGCTCAAATATAAAATTAAATTTATAACATAGTACTGTTCATTGCAGGTTTTTATTTTTTTCAAAGGAAATGTTGTAGAAACAACGTAATTAAGCATTATCAGTGCATTTGAAGTTTGATTGTTGGAAGGTCTTATAGTGTCTTGTTTGATAGATTCATGAGTGATTCTACTTTTCATTACTTGTGTGGTGGCAGTAATTTAGCTGATTCTTTTACGGCTAGAATGATAGTATTAGGTCGTCAAGAAATTAATGTCGCTTTTGTAAAATGAAAGAATCCGAACAACTTATATATATCAAAACAAAACACTTGTTAAATGAAATAGTCTCTAATCTTATCGATGATGCTTTTCCACCTCTACAATCAGATTGTTAATGCCCTGATTAAAGAAATCACTTGACTTTGAAGCAAAAAACATATCGATGTCCTCTTTAACACCTTCCACATTTGCATACGTTTTCCCATTAAGATGGTGTTGAAGCGAACGAAAAAGATAGTAATCTGATGATACCATATCTGGAGAATATGGTAGGTAGGGAAGAACTTCCCAACCCAACTCCATAATCTTGTGTTGTGTCAAACGTGCCACACGCGGACCTTCATTGTCGTGGAGAAAAGAAACATCTTTCAGATTGACGAGTGAAGGGCGTTTCTTATGAAGGGCTTGATTTAAACGTTCCAGTTGCTGACTATAGATCTTTGTATTGACAGTTCGCTGTGGATTGAGGAGTTCGAAATGAATTACTCCGTTGATGTCCAACCATGTGACGTTTAGGCGGTTCGTTTAACTATTATACTTGACGTACTTTTTTTTTTTTTTTTTTTGGGGGGGTTAATGAAAGTATTCCAAAACGCGACATTTATTTCTTGATAACCTATTATTAATGTCGTTTTGTTTTGTTTTCCGTAGTTTTCCTTCGTTACTATCATTACTATACAACCATGGTGGTATGCATTATTACTGTTTCTTTTACATAGGCAATGGCATTATTGACGTTCTTTTTCTTTACAGTCCAGGTTGTGTCATTGTCATTTTTGCTATTGTTTACAGATTCCACAGTATTTTTTACCAAGGTTTCTATTACAAACGTAATATTACTTTTTTTTTAAAGTTATCACATAGTGTTACTGCTGTATCTATTTCAGTTACTTTGTATTTATTATAATCATTTTCTTTGCAGTGGTGGTTGTATTATTTTTTCTCACGGCTGGTTTTCACAGGTATGAGGTATTATATCTCAATATCGTTTTGTTGTTGTTGTCATGGTTACGTTGATATGATAATCTAAGTTATGTAATTATGGTGATGTGATATTTTCTGTTACAGTTCTGATGATGGCGATATTATTTAATATATAAATACAAACTGAGGCAGAAACCTTTTTTTTATATTTTTCAATAGCCATGGATACCCTTGGAGTATAAAGATTTTTAATTTGTACAAAATTTATTAAACGTATTATCCATATATTATAGGAAATCGCACTGTAATTAACAACTATAGTTTTGACTTTTATTACTTTTTGTCAAGAAACGAAACAGAAAACTATATGAAAGTCAGTAACATTAACTTTTAATTGCTAAAGGAACGTAAGACAGTTTTGTGTTTGGAATTCCTGGATCTCAGTAAGTGGAACTTTGAGATTCGTATTATTTCCAATTTGTGTTATACAATTACATTTAGATGTATTTGAAACTTCAACAAAAATATTAATGATTCCTGAAAAAAAGGTTTGAAACTTTTGGAAAAAAAACCTACTTTTGTAACGTTAAATTTTATCAGCATCAAATAATTTTCATAATAACAAGTTTAATGGCCAAATATTTGCAGAGATACATATGGAAGTTCACCTTAATTTGAAAACTGCATATCATGAAAAGTTAGCCAATAGATGGCGGGAGAATATATTATGAGTGTTTGTGTTTTCTTATAGCTAAGCCACATCGGGGTATCTGCTGGAATTTAATTCGGCTGTACTACGACATTTTCAAATGTCTTAAATACGTGTAACAGTATCTTTGATCCTATACAAAGACTTCAAATTAGAAATTGAAGTTTTTATTGTAGTCGTGAATTCTAAACTAGATTGAAGCACTTCAAACATAAAGTAACGAAAAGAATAGCGAAAGTTATTAACACGCACAGAAACAAATTTTGAAAAATAATCCCCTAGTGTCTCAGCGGTAAGTCTGTAAGCTTAGAACGGCAAAAACTGGGTTTTGATACCTGTGGTTGGCACAGCTAGCCCATTGTGTACCTTTTGTGCTTAACAAAAAAAACAGCCTAACTAACTAGAAATAAAATAGCTTGATTGAACAAAAACAAACAAACTTAACAGCTTCTTGGGAAGAAAATTATACATTTATGTGATAAAAGCGTAAAAACTCCGAGGTAAGGTATTAACAAAGACCTTATTAGATTAAAAGTTGCATATTAGATACTTGCTACAAATCGATAGTATACTCTGAAATATTATCACCCACTCTCCCTCTTGGTTCCTCAGAGTTTGTATATCTAAAAAAATAATGTTTATTTTAGGCTTCAGCTGCTTCTAGGGAAAGAGGGTGGGTTTAACTAAGATATGACTTTGTTTGAACCCGTACAAATTTGAAGGATCTTGAACTCATATCGTGACGGAAGCGGCTTGTACTGATTACGTTTTCTGTGAAATACACTAGCACCAACGTCAAATCTACTTGTTAGAACAAGTCTCTCCTAATATGTCTGAAAATAACTATTGTAAACTTAAACAACTTCTGAAAAACGCAAAACAACTATTGTAAACTTAAGCAAGTGCTGAAAAAGGCAAAACAACTATTGTAAACTTAAACAACTTCTGAAAAACGCAAAACAACTATTGTAAACTTAAGCAAGTGCTGAAAAAGGCAAAACAACTATTACAAACTTAAACAACTTCTGAAAAAGGCAAAATAACTATTATAAACTTAAACAACTTCTGAAAAAGGCAAAAGTCAAAGAAGATGGGTGTGTTGTTAAAGACGATAAACTGGCGATGATTGATAAGGAACAAACATGTTAGTGACATGGAACAAACTTTGAAAAGATCATTTTTCAATTCCTTTGATTTTAAGATAAATGATAACTGAATACAGTTTTTGATTTTGGGAATTATTATTATTTCGATACATGTAATAGGTTTAGTCGCGGATATATAAATATATATATATATATATATTTTCTTTTACAAAACATTAATTTTTTATTGCTACTAACGGTTTCGATAAACTTTTCTTTTCGCTAAAAAATGTCTCCGGCAGCTAGCGGTAATCTTGCTGGCTTATGACACAAAAATTGGGGTTCGATAGTTCATCGTGTGACTTTTCATTTCAAAAATGTATTCAAAGTTTAGTTAAAGTCCTGATAAATGTTCCCAAAGATTAGTAAAAGTCCTGATAAATGTACTCAAAGTTTAGCTAAAGTCCTGATAAATGTACTCAAAGTTTAACTAAAGTCCTGATAAATGTACTCAAAGTTTAGCTAAAGTCCTGATAAATGTACTCAAAGATTAGTAAAAGTCCTGATAAAGGTTCTTTGACTGAAACATTTACCGCATAATGTTCCTTTATTACGATCTTAGCCACTCTCTTGTATTTTCAGAGTTTATCACGCTGTTGCTGTATTATAGATTAATTGTGGCTTTCTTTTAATCGTCTTTTGAGATACATGAACCTACGAAAAAAACAAATAAAAGATATATTTCATAAAGAGTATACCTTTGTATGTATATCAGAAGAGACAAGAAGGTAGGCACGACTGGTTGCGACTATAATGGACACTCCGATATTAGACAGTGCCTATGATAATGGGACTTGTTGGCTGTTGTCTACTTGAAGTATGGATTTAGATTTTTGAATGTGCTGCCATTACTTTTCAGAATGGATTAATTTGATGAAAGCAAATGATGCATTGAGAGTAAACCGATTCAAAAATTAAACACATTTTATGTCATAAAGAATCTGATTACAACGGGAGAACGTTATTTCTTTAAGTCATCGAACTTTATTTGAACTTGTGAGGCTACAGCTTTAATTATTGTTTCATAACTCAACGACTCCTGGTGTGTCAACAGTAGATTTATACATTTACAATATTAACATCCGGGGTTCAATTCTCCGCTGTAGACAAAGTGCAGATAGCTTATGGTGTAGCTTTGCACTAAGAAAACAGTAACGACAACTACATCTCAGCGACACACGATAAAGTACAATTATGGAATGTCTGTAAAACTGTGAATTCATGCAAAGTTGGTTATACGCTATCGGTAATTCTGGTTACAAATAGGTTAGTTTTACTTATACAAATGACTAAAATGTAATGTGTTCTACGAACATTTCAACTCTGTTTGTGGCTTTAGCTACAAATTAATAATTACTGATAACAAGGTTATTCTTACTCATGTAAAAATATTAAATATTCAAAAGCAGGCTATTCTTACTCAAGTAAATCTAAGAATTATTCATAAGCAGTTATTCTTACTAATTGTTGATAAGCATGTTATTCTTACTCAAATATAATTACTGATTGTTGATAAGTATCTTATTCTTACTCAAGTAAAATTCCTGATTGTTGATAAGCATATTATTCTTACTTATATATAATTACTAACTGTTGATAAGCATATTATTCTTACTCAGATAAGTTACTAATTGTTGATAAGCATATTATTCTTACTCAAGTAAAATTCCTGATTGTTGATAAGCATATTATTCTTACTCAAGTAAAATTCCTGATTGTTGATAAGCATATTATTCTTACTCAAGTAAAATTCCTGATTGTTGATAAGCATATTATTCTTACTCATATATAATTACTAACTGTTGATAAGCATATTATTCTTACTCAGATAAGTTACTAATTGTTGATAACCATATTATTCTTACTCAAATACAATTATTGATTGTTGATAAACATATTATTCTTACTCAAGTAAGATTTCTGATGTTCAAAGACATATTAGGAAAGTGCACATTCGTTTTAGTTACGACACGTGTCTTTACCAATGTATAATTAGCATCATAAAAAAACCCCATCTAATTCCAGTTTTCTATCTTTGACTTCATCTCGTAATCGTGCGTTTTCCAACTTCCGATGCATGCTTTTAAACTTCTCGATATGAGACAATAACATGAGATGTCACACGTAAGCATTGCACCTCCACCAATAATGCCCTCAACCCACTCACCCACCCATCTTCAAGACGAAAAGGTTCTGTCAGCAACAAGTCTCAATCTTGAAACACACGTGCTTTTGGAGTATGCCCCGTCTCAACGAAACACCGCTGTGTATATTTAGACACAAAATTGCAAACCTGGCGCTATTAACTTCTTTAGAAATTGGCAAGAATGGTAGAAGAACCAGTTCGATGCAGAATGCGGTAGACATTAATCCGACACCCCTTAGGAACCAAGAACTGACAAGAAAAACAGTGCAGTTTAAACTTTCTCCTGCACAGTAATAATTTAGACTGAAACCCACGGGATTCGTTTAAGTGTCAGTAGCATGCTAGATAAATTATGGCAAGAATTGTTTTGTCGCTTTGTTTTTATAAGGTAATAAATTTGTTATATCGTTGATACTGCAAAAATTTGGTTTTAACACACAAAGATAATCACGTTGCGGTGACTTGTTCTGCTGAGAATGTTCTTTTATTGTTGACTTTGTTCTTCTCTGATTGCTCTGTTGAGTTGACTTGTTCTGCTGAGAATGTTCTTTTATTGTTGACTTTGTTCTTCTCTGATTGCTCTGTTGAGTTGACTTGTTCTGCTGAGAATATTATTTTATTGTTGACCGAGTTCTTCTCTGATTGCTCTGTTGAGTTGACTTGTTCTGCTGAGAATATTATTTTATTGTTGACCGAGTTCTTCTCTGATTGCTCTGTTGAGTTGACTTGTTCTGCTGAGAATATTATTTTATTGTTGACCGAGTTCTTCTCTGATTGCTCTGTTGAGCTGTTCTGCTGAGAATTCTCCATTTTCTTAACTTAGTTATGCTACTGTAATTCTGTTAAATTTATTTAGTTTTACTCTAGTTGTTCTATTGCGTTAACGAGTTTGCTCTGATTGTTCTGTTGTGTTAATGAGTTTTGCTCTGATTGTTATGTTGAGTTAATAAGTTTGCTCTGATTTTGCTGTTTAAGCTGTAAGTTAGCTCCGATTGTGCTGTTGAATTGTTATTTTGCTCTTATTGTTCTGTTCATTGACTTAATAAAGCTGAGATTACCCTATTGAGTTGACAGTTCTGATATAATTTACCATACACACTTTGTTCTGTTCATATCATTTACAAAAATCGAACCGCGCTGTTTCTGCTCGTTCAACTTTGATTTAAGTCTATTAGTCAAAAGAGTTTCCTTAATACGTTGTTTTTGTTCACTATTGGTCATAGCAAGGATTTTATACTGTCCTCTATTTCTATTTATAAGTTCATTACATCTTTATATTGTCTTCTATTTATAGGTTCATTACATTCATTCAACGAATGTTTCTTTTACTTGAAAATGGCGTAGATCTTAAATTTGCATGTTCTTGTACACTGACTGACATCTACCTGGTGGTGGAACCCATATGACCTTAAGAACAATTAGATTATATATATATTCATATATCAGATTAGAAGTTTTGAAGATAGGTATACGATCCTTATATCTGAATAAATACTATTATCTTTATACAGGCTTAAACGCACATCTCAGCTTCACTCGAGAGTATGTTGATGACACAGCTTACGTAACTGATTTCTAATCGAAGAGCCTGTTTTCCAGGGTATGGGGGGGATAAACGTTTCGTTTTTGTTCTTCTACCTTACAGTTAAGTGGTGTAGAAAGACACGTGTTATTTAAACAGTTTTGAATGTTTTTATGTAGTACTTATTGAAAAGCCATTCTTAGTAGGAATTCCTCAATATTCCCATCTTTTTAAAGAAAAAATATATTTACTGGTTAATTTGAGTGCTCGGCGAAACAATATTTTAACCAAACATTTCTTAAAAGACAGTAGTATGTAATCATCAAACTTAAAATGTAACCCTGTGAAAGTCTTCTTAAGGAAAATCTCACATTCAAGTTGGCCATATCTATTATAATTAAAGAGGGCTAAGAATGGAAGTTGGTGGTTTTATTGATGTTCAACAGTGAATGTAATGTTAGGATGTCTATAACAGTGAATTTAATGTTAGGATGTCTAAAAAACTCTTGACATACTCATCTTCTCTGAAGATAATAAATTTTGGTGTAAGTCTATTGATCAAAAGAGTTTGCTTAATACGTCATTTTTGTTCACTGCTATCCCTAGCAAGGATTTTATATTGTCCTCTATTTCCGCGTTGACTACGCTAGTTCTATAGAACGTGATATTCACTTCTAATAATCTAAACATTGCCACGTTGACTACGCTAGTTCTATAGAACGTGATATTCACTTCTAATAATCTAAACATTGCCACATTGACTACGCTTGTTCTATAGAACGTGATATTCACTGCTAATAATCTAAACATTGCCACGTTGACTACACTAGTTCTATAGAACGTGATATTCACGTCTAATAATCTAAACATTGCCACATTGACTACGCTTGTTCTATAGAACGTGATATTCACTGCTAATAATCTAAACATTGCCACATTGACTACGCTAGTTCTATAGAACGTGATATTCACAGCTAATAATCTAAACACTGCCACGTTGACTACACTAGTTCTATAGAACGTGATATTCACTGCTAATAATCTAGTTATCTAGTTTCTGCTAGTTTGCTCTCATTCTCAACTGGAGAATATTGTTGTCTCATGTGGTTATCTAGTTTCTGCTAGTTTGCTCCCATCCTCAACTGGAGAATATTGTTGTCTCATGTGGTTATCTAGTTTCTGCTAGTTTGCTCTCATCCTCAACTGGAGAATATTGTTGTCTCATGTGGTTATCTAGTTTCTGCTAGTTTGCTCTCATCCTCAACTGGAGAATATTGTTATCTCATGTGGTTATCTTGTTTCTGCTAGTTTGCTCTCATCCTCAACTGGAGAATATTGTTGTCTCATGTGGTTTCTAGTTTCTGCTAGTTTGCTCTCTTTCTCAACTGGAGAATATTGTTATCTCATGTGGTTATCTTGTTTCTGCTAGTTTGCTCTCATCCTCAACTGGAGAATATTGTTGTCTCATGTGGTTATCTAGTTTCTGCTAGTTTGCTCTCTTTCTCAACTGGAGAATATTGTTGTCTCATGTGGTTATCTTGTTTTTCTCCTTTACTTTCCTCAATAATTGTATCATGGTCATGGCAAAATCGATATTGGCTGAAACGTGGGCTATATGTATATATATATACACACACATAACTGAATTGTTGATAACATCTAAAGGGAAAGATATGACCTTTCTCTTTCTATAATTAAACAGATTGATGTAAACTATTCAATTCACTGCAATTATACTACAAATCTCCTGGCTTGTGGTGCATCTAACAACTCATTTCATTATATGATACAGTTCTCAAACATAATATTATAAAGGGTTAAATATCGCTTGAAATACACCCTGATGTATGGAGGGTTAGCTGCTATCTTCGGTTATCCTCATACACACTGGTCTGTAAAACCTCTTTAAGTATTATCTTTAAGTTTCAACCAATACTACACTGTATGAAACTACTAAAGGGTAATCGGAATTTGTAATATTGCAGCCATAAAAAAAGGCAAAAACACTGTTATAAAATAATGTCAGCCACCCATTTTAGTTCATGGTTAGGCGAATTGGGATATCTAATGACCAGTCCCCATATGTGAAATGTAAATGACTCTTCATTCAACCCAAAGTGCTCTCACACAACCTTGTTTCAGTTATCACTTTGAAGTGAGTCACGGATGTTTCCCCATATAGAGAACCATCCGTTGAATGGAAGTTAGCTAACCACAGAAAACTAGTACGAATTACTAAAAGTGTTTCAAAGTGTTGTTAGTGGAAAGTGAAAACACTTCAAAGCCAATGATGAAGGAAGTAGACCATCAACCGCACCACAAGCAACCAACTGCTTTTGTACCAAAGTATTGTTAGCAGGATGTGGAATTGCTTTCAAGTCAATGATTAACGACGTTGACCATCAAGCACAACACAAGCAATCGACCAATATCTTTTGATTCTGGTTCGCCACAATCATAGGGTATCTGCTTTGAGGTTGAATCATTTGTTCGCAGCCGCAACCAGAAAACTTGTCGGTGTACAAATACTTAACAACACATGGAGCAACATCCTTTTTACAGATTCATCTTACCGCTATATAGCATACGTTTACTCGTTTGGAAAGAATCTAGAGCTAGTTCCATTATCTCATTTTTATACAAAAGTGTAACACATGTGGCAGTGTTGGAAGTATAATGTGGGCAGGAATAATCATTGGTGAATATACCAACTTCTACATCTTTTGCAATGTTACAGTTTATACATCACGCTGCCGCAATTGGACCAATCAGATATTTCAGTACCTTATCAACACTTTAGTTTTAAACTCGCAATATGGATGGTAGGCTGTCCTTAATGTTTATGATTACCATACCCATAAATCAAGTATAATTTCATGAACTGTAGAGATCTAATGCCATTTCTGCCAAATGTATACTTACGAAAGTAGGCCGAATACCCCACCAATTACATTTTAATTACATGGTAGATCATCAGATGCCTGATTTGCTTTAGAATGAACTAGAGTGGGGTGGGGGTGTCGGTGTATCTGAGATGATTTTATAATAGCGATTTTGTTTTGTCATAGCTTAAATATAATGAATTGAAATTATCACATTATTATCCAGTTATTGTGGAAAATTGCCATCATTACAAAGAGGAAGGTTTTGGTTAATTTATTCTAATGGACCTTATCTCCTGTCTTTATTAAGTCGTCCATAAACCTATAATAAAATGTCTATACCTGTTCCTTGTATTGGTCGTTGTACTTTCCTTGAATTATATTTTTTGGAACGAAATTTATCAAAGCTACTGACCTGTCACTGTTTAACCTTTATTTACTGTTTGTTTATTTCTGTGCGAAAAGCTACACAAACGGTTACCTGCACTATGACAATAATAGTATTGAACTAAAGTTTGTAGAGTTATAATACCTGAAGTTCACCACTGAACCACAAGGTCCTTTAACTCTGACGATATCTTATGATTTTTTTATTCACTAAAACTGTCTCAGTTTGTTTCTCATTTTGTGTTACTATTATGGTAAATTTTGTGTTTTATTATACTAAATGTTACCTTGTACCACTCATTGAAAAATATCGAGAAATAAAATAACACCACTCAGTGCTCAGAAGTCGGGCGTGGCCTACTGTGCCCGGAGTGTGAATCCGAGAATTTACAATGCGCGAAACATTACCACAAAAACGCGCTCCGCACTTTAGGACCACGGATGCGTCATACGAATGACAGTTAAATCCCACTAGTTGATTAAATAAGAGTAATCCAACAGTTGGTTGTGCGCGCTATCGACTAACCGCCTTCCCTCTAGTCTATAAGTTCAAAATGAGGGACGGTTTGAATACAATTCTGAAAAGAAACGAACATCTACTTAAAATATCTGTTCACAGTTGTCTTTCTGGTACTCAGCCAAATATAATCATGTTGTTTAGTGGCATTTCACCCTCACAGACATGATGCGTATTGAAAGACACGTTATCGTACTCACTGCCGAAGATTTTATCTTCTTCAGCATTCAAAAACAGTAAAAATAACGATTTCATCAAGTGTTTTAGACAAACAAAAAAGCTTTTCCAAACGTTTCCGAAGCACGAGAATTAATTTTTACCTTGTTTCGTTACACCGGGAGTGCTCTTAATAGATCACTTAGATAAATCATTTTTACAGCTCGAAGGAAGTCAGTTGAATATGTGGGCTTTATCACTGATGATTAGATGAAGCTGTATTTTTGTTGTTGTTGTTGTTATTGCGGTTTTAACACATGAAAGAAGGGAACATTGAGTTAACATAAATAATGTTCTTATGAGAAAATTGAAGAAAAAAAAAAAGCTGTAGACAAAAATATGAATTACACGCGGTTCTCTTCTTGTAAATATAATTCTGACTGCATATAACGATATTTTCGTATTATCATCATCGTGAAAAATTATAGACAAACCCTGCTTGGGATGCAAAGATGTTCAAGTGTAAAGTGATACTGATATTGTAATGTTAAGTTTGCTTATTTTTTTATTCAGAGAGACCAGCAGTATTTTATACAGAATGTGGGGTACTTTTTACAGGATTCGAGCCAATTGGTGACAAGTCAGTATTAAGTAGCTAATGACCCCAGGCTGTTGTAATAAGAAAATCTTGAAGAAAAAAAAAGGTCGGATGAAACACTAAGACAAACACCCGTGATTTATTTTGACTTATAAATCCGAGTAAGGTTGTTTTAATAAGATAAATATTCCTGGAGAATAGAGAAAAACGTTTAACTTTCTTTTTTTTTGTAAAGGGACGATACTATAAATTACCTTATTTCCCTATTTACTGGTATTTTAAATTTACTTTTTTTTTCTGTAATGGAAAATTCAATGTGAATAGGTATACTATATAATCAAACATCTTGACCACTGAAGTAGCATTAACCACAGTCTCGACTGTGTTACTTACACTTGCTATTGGAATAGACCGCTAATCCTCATGCAAAGCAACTCCAACTTTACGTAGTGGATTTTAGAGTCAGCGATGTATAATGTCTCACAAGCAACTTCTTACGTGAGAAACTCATTATCAGTTGGGCTGAGTTGTAAAAACATTATGATAATAATGAGCTTGTAAGAAATAGTTCACAGTTATAGTTGAGCAACATGACTAGTTTAAACCGTAAATAGAACCTAAATTCAAAGGAATTACAAAATAATTTTATGGACAATAAACATCTGTACGCTACAAATAATTAGTCAGAGGTATAAGATATATGAATGATTTTCAGTACAGAATAAATTGAGATACGACACTGACTCCATTTAAAAAATAAGTTTAAAAATTATATTCGTCTTCTATAGCAAAGTTTTTAATTCTCTTCTTCTAGAAATGTAATAAATTCCCTAAACCTAATCACCGCTACAATTTAGGGCAATGAACTATGTAGAAGGTTTTGCTGTTGTTTTTTTATAAATTCAAACAGAAATAACAACTTTGTTTGTTTGGAATTAAGCACAAAGCTACACAATGGGCTATCTGTGCTCTGCCCACCACGGGTATCGAAACCCGGTTTCTAGCGTTTTAAGTCCGCAGACATACCGCTGTGCCACTGGGGGCGTAATAACAAAAAAACCTTTTTCGATTCTTTTGTTACTGTCCATAGGTAAAGCTAAGTTTAAAACAAATTAATCACCAGGGCTAGGAGTGGCGGGCTGTTTCGTCAGTTGGAAGATTGGTATCCCATTATTATTTTTCTAGTGCCTGCTTAATAAATCGAAAAGGTTCACCAAAACCGCGTGATTACAGGCGTTACTTCTTGAGAAATGAAATATAGATAAACGCGAGACAACTATCATGTGAAAGACGTTACTGCTCTACAACTAATTAATAAATACTGGTAAGAACACGTAGCTCTATTCTTCTTAAGAACAGTTAATACGGGGTCACTAAACTATCAGGTTCTAGTCGATGCTGTCTGATAATTAAATAACATATAAGGAGAGTGTCAGTAAATGCACATATTTATTTTTGTCATACGATCTACGAAAAGAAAAAAAGTTAACTTTGGCACAATGAGCAATGTCAAAATCGCAGACATAAATCTTGGCCTGAACTTCCACGAGAGTGGGATGTAGTTTTAAAAGCCCCCCCCCTCTTCTTTATAACATTTAAACTACTCAGCCACTGGTTTTGTTACGAAGTTTATCAACAGTCATATGATTCCAGAAGTTTCGTTTTGGAACTTGGAGACCTGCCATGTATTAACAGGTGTTACAAATTTATGACCACAATATGACCTCTCCTGATTGCAAATATAAATTCGGTTTGCTTACAGTAAAATTTATAAACGCAAGTACATACACACACACACACAGACATGTATATATACATACACAAATGAATATATAAACTTACCCGGCATGGCCTGGTAGCTAGGGCGATCGAATCGCGATCTGTGGGTCGAAGGTTCGAATTTCCGTTGCCGAACATGCTCGCCTTTTCAGCCGTGAGGGCGTTATGACGTTACGGTCAATCCATTTTTCGTTTTTAAAAGAGTAACCCAAAAGTTGGTGGAAGTTGATGTTGACTGGCTTCCTTCCATCTAGTCTATCACTACTAAATTAGAGACAGCTACCAGAGAGGCGGTGGAAGACACCAGATACTGTATAATGCATTAGCATATAAGGTGCTCTAATGTTTGTAATCGGGCTCGGGACTAAAATACGTTTATATATATATTAACTAAGATTAAAAGACTAAAAATCGGCTTCAAAATTAATGACAAAGAATAAAATGTAAAAACTACAGTATTTTTCTCAAACTTTTACTGGTCTCTTAGCTTCAGTAGTTATACTCTTCGGTAAGTTTTTCTTCTCCAACAGAAACATTTTAAAGCACTTGTGATATTAGAATACACGCCAAAATTCTGGTAAGACAGCAAGCCTTCAGTGCTTTCACGGTGCTGTTACCACAGTTATCCTGCTGGGGTTTATATGCTTTACAGTAAATACGCTTTACAGTTTATACGCAAATGGTATACTTTATTTTGTTTTCTTTGTATCATACTGCACGATTTTAATTGATTATGTTTCACTGATTTTTAGTGTATTCGTGTGTGTGTGTGTTTGTAAATAGTAGTTTCTTTTGCTTGTCGCTTATCCTGCTTTGGTTCTTTATCTGTAATTGTGTTCATTTTATGTTTCCTCTAATGAATAAACAATAACATGAATATTTATAAGGTTTTGTTTTATTTCATCGACTGATTTTCATTCTCTGAAATGGGAACGTAAAATCAATCTCGATTTTTTATCCATATTTCACCCCCAACTATAATTCTGTATGAAGACCCCGCCCTAATATAAGCAAAAATTGCAGTTGTTTCTCAGACTATATATATATCACTAGTGTTGAATATTATGTAAGTGCAGTTGTTTCTCAGACTATATATGTATCACTAGTGCTGAATATTATATAAGTGCAGTTGTTTCTCAGACTATATATGTATCACTAGTGCTGAATATTATATAAGTGCAGTTGTTTCTCAGACTATATATGTATCACTAGTGCTGAATATTATGTAAGTGCAGATGTTTCTCAGACTATATATATATCACTAGTGTTGAATATTATGTAAGTGCAGCTGTTTCTCAGACTATATATGTATCACTAGTGCTGAATATTATGTAAGTGCAGTTGTTTCTCAGACTATATATATATATATATCACTAGTGTTCAATATTATGTATGTGCAGTTGTTTGTCAGACTACATATATATATATATCACTACTGTTGAATATAATGTAAATGCAGTTGTTTCTCAGACTATATATATGTATCACTAGTGTTGAATATTATATAAGTGCAGTTGTTTCTCGGATTATATAACACTACTGTTGGATATGACGTAACTACAGTTGTTTCTCAGACTATAGATATCATTACTGTTGGATATTATGTAAATACAGTTGTTTCTCATATTATATATCACAACTGCTGCTCAAGGAAAACTACTATGAAGATTGTGAAACATCGCCTTCGGTAACTGTTTTTTGTAGGCGTTTTTTAAACTTCAGTGACAATTTCTATAAAGTCTTTCTAATGAGTTTTGTGATCATTTTTGAAATTCAAGAAGACTTTTCTATGAAAAGTTTGGTGTGAGTTTTGTTGAAGCTCTTTTTACGGTAGACAGTTTCACTCAGACGTCATTAATATAAAACACATTCTGTTGTACGTTTTACTGAAAACAATATTTCTGAGAGCAAATCGTTAGAATTTCCCAGTCAGAAACTGTTACAGACATTTCAAAGACAAAAGTTACAATGAAGATTGATAAGATGTAGAGTTCCAATTATTTAAACCTTTAACATTACAATTATTTTGCCTTTTTCAGTATTTCTTTTAAAGTCCATGAAAAAATAAAAGATAAATCATTTTAGTAGATATCACTCATCATTTAAGTGTTAAAGTGACGCTTAGAAAATGTCAGTCTTGTGTGTTTGTTTTAGAATAAAGCCACATTGGACTATCTGCTGTGCCCACCGCGGGGACTCGACCCCAATTTTAGCGGTGTAAGTTCGTAGACTTACCGCTTTCCCACTGTCTTGCTTTTTCTAACAGAATGTTAAATGTTTTGTTTTTTAAGGTAAAGTGTTAAGTATCTCGTTTTTATAGCTGAATGTTAAATGTCTCGCCTTTTGAGTGTCTTTAGGAATTAAATATATAATAAAACAAGAGGGAATCCTTAATAGCCGCGGCACTTGAAATTCTTTTAGGCAGGATTAGAATAAATTACTATACGAGACCTTGAGCGTGATCTAATACATCAATCGAAAGTGTTTGCCCTTCTGAGTTCAAAACTGTAATCAGATCTCAAATCGGTCAAGAGATAACAAAGTTATGAGCTAAAACGTTTGTACTAAAAAAAACAACAGAAAAACAACTCAAAGCCATTCTATGAGCCGCTCAGCCGCTGCTAAAGAGATCATAGATGCTTGATACTTTACTGTGTCCGCTTATTTTTAAATCTCCAGCGAGGGAAACGGTAGGAACATTATGATGAGGCTTAGTAGTCACTTTGTCCAGTTGTACGGGAAGATTAAACATGGCACGTGGAAGTGTTAAGTAGATAAAACGAAAAAAACTACAACAAACAAACAAACCTGCCTATTATGGAAAGATATATATATATATCGTATACATATACATTTATTCAAATTTGACTTATTGTTTACTAAAATAGTTAGAGACATCACATCAAAGTTTATAAAACTACCACCCCAGCTGGTTTCAAGAGCTTGGCATCTTAGAATGCTGGTGTGTGGAAGAAACAGCGTTGGATAGAAGGCGGCTACGTCCTTATTTGGACCCCTTGTAACAGCATGAAAATCTAACTCTTAGAGGGTGGGCAAGTTCCCAGGCATTTGCACACGACACGATTTGGTTATTCTCGTATTCTTGTAGCTTGAAACTACAAGAATCACTACTGAATAAGAAAGAGGGAAATTGTAAAAACATGTGCATGTGATCCTCGTAAGTAGATCCACTGGCGGGTCAAATGACGTCATGTTTAAGTAAACCGCTATCATTCTTCCAAGATCGGCGCGAAATATAAAATTTCTTAGTCCGAATGACAAGCTCTCCTCCCCCATATACTAAATTAACGAATCCAGGATGGGCTCAGCGGTAAGATAACGGAGAGAAGACGTGTGTCTCCTGGTTGAAGGTGGCATTTGTGTAGTTTAACCAGTCCGTTGTGGCACAACCAGCTACCTTATTTTTATTTCTTGCCGACCATGTCTGAAGACTACACTGTTACCGAAGTTCGAAAGACGAAGAAAACAAAAAAGAAGACAAAAATTAGCTATGAAGTGGACACGGACGAGAGGACTTCTGATGGACTGCAATTTCAGGATGAATCTAGAAATGAGGTAGAAATTAATTACCTATCTAGGATACATGGTTTTTTTTTCGTTTTCCACTTGTAAATGTTTTGAAGGCAGCGTGAGCGTACAGAGTTGGGCCAAAATTTTAATGTTTTGGTGCAGTTTTATACACATATATATGTATTTATCACTCTAGGCGCATGCTATATGTCTCTCTGAGATTTTTTCCTCTAAATAATTATCATTCATCTGATAAATATTTAATATCAGACTTTTTATTGTGAAGTGTCAATTTAGCTAAGTTAGCATCAATACTCTTTAAGTTCAGGTTAAAGACGCTTTATTAATATTCGATTTACAACATTAAATGCTTGTAGTTTGAACAAGGAGAAAAATAATTTTAACATCTTGAGTGCTGTAGCAACTGTTATATTTCAGTTAATTTCCGTACAATTGTTCCGGTAATTTTTTTTTTTTGACAAACTTATATTAATCCAATTCCCTGATGTTCTAAGTAGAAAAGACGTCAGAATTTCCGTTAGCCCACTGTTTACTCTCCGGTGAGAACGAGGACTCATATCGTTAAAATGTGAGGTTCGACACCTGTGGTTGATACGACGTAGATAGCCTAATGTGCAGCTTTAGGTTTAAACAAACAAATAACCTACCAATTTTCGGCAGCCAAAAAAATCTGTGATATTTCTTTTAGGCTTTAGCTGTCATTAGTTCGTTGACAAGAGTTGTTACTATTTCTGTCAATTTTATTTAGGATGTTGGCCAAACAAACGTCAGACAGATGAAATATTAAGTAAAGCACGTGCTTTATCTACAGTTATTAACACAGTTTTTCTGTGAGCATGTATACTTTGATAAAAACTACGAATATTGATCGAAAATAATGAGCCAGTCTTTGATGTCAACTTATGAGTATATCGCGTTTGTGTTTGTCTTTGAAATGTAATGGCATTGCTATAAAATAATGATAATCTAACCCCCGTAAAGTAGGCTTCGTCGCCCGAAACGTTACTGAAAAAAAAAACAGACAAAAGGGGAACGGGTTTACAGGATGCCAGTGTGACTCTTTAAAAGTTTACTTTTCTTATTGAATAATTTAAATGAAATAATCTAAATTTTTAGAGTGGAGTGGAAATAAATACATAAATAAAAATTTAAATTATTTTACTTGAAAATTAGAAGATCATATATTTTTACGACAAATTAATATATATATATATATATTATAAGATATAACAATGAACTGGGCCTTACTACTTTAGAACAATGGGATTTTAAAGCATATAAATATGAAAGTGATTTTTTGCACCTTTGTTTCTAGAATGTTAACGTAGGCTGACGATGTATCCTCAGACGCGTTTTCCATATATTGAAAATTGTCAAGAATGAGGGCGGTTACTTATGACATGCTGCTATGTGTGTTTTTTGTTTTTCCTTTAGCGCAGTGAATGGAATCCCATATTTGTAGTGCTGCAACTTCGTAAACTTGCCGCGGTTTTTCTTGGGTTTCATTAGTAGTTGATTTGAATTTGTGTTATGGAAGCCTTTAAAAGCCACGTTCATCACGCAATAATATCAATTCAAGAAATTATTTCCGTAAAAATGATCATTCTGTTGCAATTAGGCCTAGCATTCGAAAGTTCCAAACACAATCAAATTAAAGGTATTGAAAATATCCTTTACATTAGACATTGTTGAATCACGTGACCTTCAACAATACCTATTTAAAGATTATCAATATTTGTTATTGTTGTAACTTTGACCACCGTTAATTCAATGATGTTTATCTTTGGTGTAAGCTCGAACCCTTATCTACTATTAACTGTAAAACTAATGTCATTACCTGAATTTTTCCTGCCCAACTAATACTACAAAACTAAAAATTTTCGTCCTCACCTACTACCACCAAAATAAATTTTCTTTCTCATTTAGTACCATCATAATCAACCTGGTCCTCCTTACCTTAAAACCACCGAAATTAAACTTTCCTCCTTAATTAGTACCAATAAAATATAGTTTTACATCTTCACTTAGTACCATCAAAATCAACCTGTTCCTCCTTACCTTAAAACTATCAAAATTAAACTTACCCCTTAATTAGTATCACTAAAATTTAATTTTTCATCCTCACTTAATACCATCAAAATGAAAATTTCTTCTTAATTTAATACCAGTAGAATTAAGCTTCCCTCCTCATCCAATACCACCAAACTTTTCGCCTCATTTATTACCACCAAAATCAAACTTTTCCTCCTCACCTAGTACTATAAAAATCAAACTCTCCTCATTTAGTACCATTATAATTAAACTTTCCTTCTCACTTAGTATCACTAAATTATAATTTCCTCCTAATTTAGTAGCACCAAAATGAGCCCGTCCCTCCCAACCTTAAAACCACCAAAAATACATTTTCCTCATTACCTAAAAACCACCAAAATTAAACTGCTCTCCTAACTTAGAATCAATAAAATATCAATTTCCTCCTAATTTAATGAAACTTTCCCTCCTCACCTAACACTACCAAAATTAAACTTTCCTCCTCATTTAGTACCACCAAAATGAAATTTTCCCTTCTCACGTAACACTATCAAAATTAATCTTTCCTCTTCATTTAGTACCACCAAAATGAAACTTTCTCTCCTCACCTAAAACTATCAAAATTAAATTTTCCTCCTCATTTAGTACCACCAAAATTATACTTTCTTCCTCAATTAATACCACCAAAATTAAACACACGTTTTTGTTTAGTACCACCAAAATCAAACTTTTCCTTCCTCTCCTTACATTTCGAAAATTGAATTTTCCCTTCTCATCTGGTACCAACAAAATAAAATTATCTTTCTCTTTCAGTACCTCCAAAATTAAGTTTCCCTCCTCACCTAGTATCACATGAATAAAACGTTTTATTCGTGTATTACCATCAAAATCAAACTTTCCCTCCTTACTTAACACTACTAAAATTAAACTTTCCCTCCTCATTTAGTACCACCAAAATGAAACTTTTGATCCTCAGTTAGTACCATTAAAATCAAACATACCTTCTCATTTAGTGTCATCATAATCAAACTTTCCCTCCTCCCCCAACATTTCCAAAATTAGACTTTCCTTTCTCACCAATACCACCAAAATAAAAATTTTCTTCCTCACTTAGTACCACCAAAATTAAACTTCCCCTCTTCACCTGGTACTCTTCCCCAAAACTTTTCTTCCTCATGTATTACCACGAAAATCAAACTTTCCTTCCTCACCCAGTACCAAAATAAAACCCTCTTTCTCATTTACTACCAACAAAAAATTAACTGATCCCTCCTTACCTAATATCACCTAACCCAAAATAATCTGTTTTTTAATAGATAAATAGATAAATATTCAAAACATTCATAACACGGAAGAAATAAACAGAAAAAGTTAAAATAACATACTTTGAAGACCTAAAACCATCTAGACTCTGTAAAGTATATTTATCAATACAAGTTCGAACATTTTGGATACTGTTGTACAATACTGTCCTATGACCGGTCATATTATGTTAATACTCTTTTACTACTTCTTCATAGATTGTTTATGCGGACGATTTCACAAAATCTGCGCCTAAGGAACTCACAGCTGGTCATTTCTGCTGCTGGCAGTGCGACGATTCCTTGACTGGTCAACGCTACGTTCTGAGAGATGACCACCCCTACTGTGTGCGCTGCTACGAACAAGTCTTTGCTAACTCTTGTGAGGACTGCAGCAAGATTATTGGTATAGACTCTAAGGTAAAAAACAACTATGTCAAAAGCTACAAGTGCAGGAAATTGTAGAATTTAAAATATGTTTACTTTTATGAACAGGACAATATAGAGCGAAGTGTTTGTGTGTCCAATAACATCACATTTTAAAGACTAGATATGTTTACTTTTTTGAACAGGACAATATAGAGCGAAGTGTTTGTGTGTCCAATAACATCACATTTTAAAGACAAGATATGTTTACTTTTTTGAACAGGACAATATAGAGCGAAGTGTTTGTGTGTCCAATAACATCACATTTTAAAGACTAGAATTTTGTTCATTTTGAAAGATCACTAACTTTGGTTACACAATTGAGGATTTACTATGAAACTTTGTTATTTTTATCTATTTTATTTATTTTAACACAGTTAATTCCTTCTATATTTGTTCATAATGTGAAAAGAATTACAGCTTCACTAATAGTATTTAATGTAGAACACAATAGTCTATCGAATGGCAAAAAAGTCTTTATATCGAAATAATTGGACATACAGACTTCTAAAATAACTGATAACGTTAGGTTTTCCAGAGCAGCTGAGAATAACGAACTTATGGAGTACCAATAGCTTTTCATTGCTTAGCAGCTGAGTATAATGCGCATAAAAAATACCAATAGATCTTTACTGCAAAGCAAGTAAATATAATCGGCCCTTAGAGTACAAATAGCTTTTCAACTAAAATCAATTCTGTATAATGGACTTATGAATTACATTAGTTTGTACTATGAGACAACTAGGTATAATTAGCTTATTTCTACTGTAAAGCGGTTGATAATATTAGGCTTATGAAGTATCCGAGTTTTCATTGTAAAGCTGTTCAGCATAATGTGCTTATGAAGTACTCACAGTTCCTGCTGTAAAACGGCTGAACACCGGCTTAAATCAGCTCATTAAGTACAAAATTTTCACTACAGAACAACTGAATAAAGTATGCTTATGAAGCACCGATTACAATGGTTTTTCGAGTACCAGTAGTTTTTTTTGGGGGGGGGTAGTTTTTTTTGGGGGGGTAGTTTTTCCTGGAGTACAATGGCTTGCGGCTTGAATATTTGTTTTAAATGTAAATCGGAAAATAGTTTAACCTTACACAATATTTTATTGGCAAAGATGACCACTAAAACAAACAAACAAACAAACAAAAAACGATATATATTTTATTTCCTCGGAAATGATAGAATTTGAAGAAAATAAAAAGTAGGTAAACTTGTCAACCATGTACTTATAAGTTTATTGCTACTTTCGATTCTCTTCTTTCAGAGTTGTAAGTGTGCAAAGTGATGTAGTTATTTCAACTGCATCTCATCAAGAAAAAGCTATGACCAAAATTGTCCTTTGAGATTTATGTTTTAAACTAATAAAATTATGATACCAGCTGAACACAAGTTATACTGTGAGACGTGTTAGTACTTCATAATTATAATACTTATAATAACCCATTTTGAAAATAATAGTTTAACTGATTAAAACAGTCTTTCTGTAGTAAACTAAACCGGTTTAAATTCTTTTTTTGCTATAAATTTAACTCTATCCGCGTCTTGTTTGTTCTTATTCTAAACTGGCAGCACCTAGCCTTGTTTTTGGACAGGTTTGAGATAGGTCTCAAAAGGATGCATTTAACAGTCTCTATATTTATAAGTGTCATAAGATACAGCCCCCTCTCCCCCTGGTGTAAAGTGACAGAAACAAAACGGTCTAACGCGAAGTCGACTCCTAAAGCGTGCTAAAACGTGCGTTCTGCTTCAAGCACGCGCAAAGGTGGAGCTCCTAAATTTGGGGTCGTAAAGTAACGTATACGCTAAAAATACTAGACTGAAAGCTCCTTATAATAGAACAGCATAGATTTTCTAACCCTTTTACGTGTTTATTTGTGGAGGTAAGAACGTCGTCCTTTACTCCGGATTTCTCTAGCACATCGAAATTATTGTTTTAAAAAATTAAACTTTTTTACTAAAGACAGACAATGCACGCGCCACGTGAATGCAGCGATATATAAAATCGAAAAAGTAACGTGATATCTAAGTTCTGCTTTCGGTAGTGTATGTTTACAACAAATCAATGTGATACAGATTCTGGCCTGTTTATCTTTTGTTTTCCTTGGCACAGAAGCCGACAGCTTCTATTCACCATAAATAGAATTACAATGATAACAATGCATATATACAAGGCCACTTCGAGCATGAAACATTATCTACGGGATGGCTGTGTTTTTATTTAAAGCTAAATTATGAATACAGTTTCTTAATTTATCTAAAATAAAATATCGGATTACAGTCTTGCCAAATCCTGTTAAAGTGTGGGCGGTAAGTTTCTGACAAACAGTGTTCTTAATGTAGCTACGTGTCCTGTCAAGCTCTTTCACTCTGATAGCAGTGTTCCTAAAGTAAAGAACAGTTCTGTCAAGCTCTTTCACTCTGATAGCAGTGTTCCTAAAGTAAAGAACAGTCCTGTCAAACACTTTCATTCTGATAGCAGTGTTCATACAGTAACTGATAGTCCTGTCAAGCACTTTCACTCTGATAGCAGTGTTCCTAAAGTAAAGTACAGTCCCTCTTTGTCAAGCACTTTCATTGTAATAGCAATGTTCCTACACTTGATATGTGTCCTATCAAGCACTTCTCTCTGATAGCAGTGTTCCTACAGTAACTGATAGTCCTGTCAAACACTAGTCCTGATAGTAGTGATCAAGCACTTTCGTTCTGATAGGAATGTTCCTTCAGCAACTAATATTACTATCAAACGTTTTCATTCTGATAGTAGTGCTTTTATAGTATAGTTACTTGTCATGTCAAGCACTTTCATTCTGATAAGTGTTCTTGTTGTAGCTCTGTCAAACACTAATGTCAGTGTTCCCATTGTTTTTCTGGTTACAGTCCTTCCTGCACTAACTTGTAGTCCTATCAGTGACTTCTGATGCGTTAGCAATCTTTCATATTGTACATGAAAACATACTAGCCTTTTATTTACCAGAGGAGAGGATGGAGAATCTTTCTTTGAAATATTCCTCATGCCGTATTCCATGGGTTAATGTGGATAAAACGTTAGAAGTATACGAAATGTGTTGAACTTGAATCTGGACAGGTTGACCTTTGAACTCATTTGCATCGTTTTCAACCTTACTTTTGTCATTATTATTTTCATACAGAGTAAGATGACAATATTTTTTTTCTATATATTATTTTCTATTTTTAGCATTATCCTTCCACATTATTGGACATTTTGTTTTAAGACAAACAGTCCACTCACTAAAGTCAACAGTATCTCAAAAGTCCTTTTTATAAGCGCCATTACAGCATTCTCTGTCAACAGTGTGTCAGGTTTCAGCCCGTCACATAACACTAAAGTTTATTTGCAAGTTCAGCACAAGAAGACACGTGCCATCGGTATATCCGACAAACTTTTAAGCGTTTTATCCCAAAATACTCGCTTCGTGTTTTTATGTGTATCGTTCCATACCAGTCGAAGGAGTAGAAGCAGGGTTGTTCAGTTTTTGTCTAAAAATAGCTCTGCCTGTTCGTAGTAAGTTATTACTTGAGGACGAATATTTTGAAGTATTAACTTAGCTGAATTTTTAGTTAAAGCTAAAGTATCTGATGTCTCGACTTGAAATGACTCTCTAAAAACTTTTTGTTTCAATTTCTAACTCACTATAGTGGTTAATACACATGAATAAACGTTATACAACTCTCTATAAAATGTTCATGTTCGAAGGAAAAACATGCGTACAAAATACACCTTCCCTGAAGTAACATAATAAAACACCATTCCTGAATCTACATAATAGAACACCATTCCTGAATCTACATGATAAAACACCATTCCTGAATCTACATGATAAAGCACCATTCCTGAATCTACATAATAAAACACCATTCCTGAACCTACATAATAAAACACCATTCCTGGATCTACATAATAAAACACCCTTCCTGAATCTACATAATAATACACCTTCCTCGAAGTAACATAATAAAAACACCATTCCTGAATCTACATAATAAAACACCATTCCTGAATCTACATAATAAAGCACCATTCCTGAATCTACATGATAAAGCACCATTCCTGAATCTACATAATAAAACACCATTCCTGAATCTACATGATAAAACACCATTCCTGAATCTACATGATAAAACACCATTCCTGAATCTACATGATAAAACACCATTCCTGAA
Source organism: Limulus polyphemus (assembly GCF_000517525.1). Taxonomy (NCBI): domain Eukaryota; kingdom Metazoa; phylum Arthropoda; class Merostomata; order Xiphosura; family Limulidae; genus Limulus; species Limulus polyphemus. The sequence continues at coordinate 165,500 of NW_013667791.1, read as the reverse complement.
TCTACATAATAAAACACCATTCCTGAATCTACATGATAAAGCACCATTCCTGAATCTACATGATAAAACACCATTCCTGAATCTACATAATAAAACACCATTCCTGAATCTACATGATAAAACACCATTCCTGAATCTACATAATAAAACACCATTCCTGA